>NW_017307207.1:544985-564225 GCF_000935625.1 Nanorana parkeri
CGGACACGGGTCCGGGAACAACAGAAAGGGGGGGGGGTGGACAAGCATATACCAGTTTACATGCCCATGCTTTGCAGGGGGGACTCCCTGGAAAAAAACCTTGAATCTGGGTGCCCACTTTCATGCAGATGTGGCCCCCCTGTAAATGAGTAAGGGGTAACCCTTGACATTCACCAAATAGTAAGAAATATTGTAAATAAACAAAAACCACAAGACAGTTTTTGACAATTCCTTTTATTTTTATATTAGTAGAAAAAAACCCCCAAAAAGGGTCCATTGATGTAATCCATCATCAATCACGTTAACCAGAGATGTAGATCATCATCAATCACGATGAACGACGGCTGCAAACCCTCATGAAATAAAAACAAGCCCGCTGCCCACCGGCCTGTCCGATACCGCCAAAAAAAAAATAACAGGTCTGGCCCGAATGTAAACAAATGGGTATAGCCAGTCATGACGTCACGGGACTTGCTCCACCCATTTTTTTACATGCCATTTGAGGATTAACAGATGGTATGGGATTTTAGGGGGACCCCACGTTTGGTTTTCTTTTTTTTTTACATTGGGGGTTCCCCCTAACAACAGACCTAAGGGTCTGGTATGAGTTGGGGAGGGCAACCCCACACTTTTAAAAAAAACATTATATTTTTTAACCACATTTGGTTGCTTCGGTTGGCTTCAGCGCACCATTCTCCCCGATCTGGTTGTTTGTTCGGCTTTGCTGAGTATTCTGACTCCGATTGTTGTGATAGCGATTTATCCCTTGTGAGACCTCTATGCCTGGCCTGTATAAGTAGATTCAATCACTGCGGACACTCATTGTCAGATAGCTGAACTCACCAATACCGTTTCATCCACAAACTTTGCTTTATTCTGCACATCAGACAACAGGATACAGCAGATGGATGGTTTTCAGTATTATGCGGTCAAAAAATGATGCCTTTCCTAGCGTACTATGCAGAGTACATGTGTCCTGATTACATGTGGCTGTTAGCTGTTGCCATGACACAGGAAATACTGACAACAAGACGAAGGGTGGGGCTTACATACAGAGCAACTGTCATCGATCTCAGGGATATCAGGGAAACACAGGTGCAATATCACGAAAGGCCACTAAATGGCAGCATAGGAACTAACACATAAAACGTCCATAGAAAATGGTATAGAGAAAACAATCTATATAAAACTTCTATCTAAATAAACTTCTATGCCTCATTGGGGCGGCACACTCCCCGTCTGACATGATAATGCCACTATATACACCATAACGGTAGTTATGCAATAAACAACTATTAAAGTCCATAACGTGAACTTGCAGTTGTCCTCTGGACCTGAAAATAAGAAAGAACATATATATACAAGTTCAAATATCAGGCAGAGTCTATGATGACCGTCAGCATGGCAAACTTGATAACTGGAACAGTCCTTCAAGTGCAGTAGGTCACTCTATGAGAGGCAGCTTGTAAAGTTCTTTGCTTATGGAAATAAGATAGCCTTGGCACGTTGAAGGCACTTTGGATAAGTCCATCCCTGGATGTGCATGGTGCACGTAGGTACCTGAAGAACATGGGGCTCATGTAATGTTATGACTTTTAATAATATTATGACTTTTGTAAAGCATGGTGTTGAAGTTGTGAGTTATTATACGCCTGAAACTAGAATCCTGGATTGTAATAAAGAAATTCATATGAACTTAATGATGAGAGAGGAGACACCATTATATACCATTCTCTTATATACCATTGAAGCAAGCCTTGGCTAATCCTCTCATGTTCTCAGTACATGTTCATCAAGCGTCTATTCCCTTTGGTTAACATACAAAGGGCTATCTGCATAATATGATCCAGTTCAAGTAAAGTTAAATTTTAACCTATGATGGGCTGGCTTGGCATTAGTGACACTTCCCAATGACTCAAGTTGCAATTCATAACCAGCGCTGTGTATGAGTAAAGAATGAAGTATGCAGCGCTTCTAGCAGAGGTCAACTCAACAGACCGCAGGTCTACTCTGACCAATTTATGTTTTGCGCATAATTCTTCAGAGTCTTGAGAGTGCAAAACTTCAGTGTCATTTTACTAACCTGTACATCTTATGTTAATTGTGTTCATTTTTTTATATTTTTTTTTAGCACATTAAATGCGGAAGCTTTTCAACACAGTTGTAAGTGTATTACCATTTCTTTAACAGGGATTTTTTTCTTTCTGTTTTGATTCTGTAGTGACAGTGGTCACTTTAAGTTTTAGGGTTTGAGTAGAGAGCTAGCATAAAGTGATAATTGCTATAGGGTCACCAGAATGGCAGCCCCACCACTAGCATATTCTTTCCATCCCTGCTCTCTATCCACACTCCATTTAGGAGAATGCCGAGGAGAGCTACAAGAGCCACCACGTGAGGCAAAAGGGATCGGAGTGAAACAGTGAGTGAGGGAATCTGGGACGGGGCTGGCTGTAAATCTATTGCTATAGTGTACTGGACGTGTGTACTGTATATGTAGTACATATACACAGCACACAAATAAAAGGTTGCAATAAAACAAAAAACAAATTCTCTCTCTCTCTATATATGATAGAAAGCGAGGGGAAATATACAGTATCTCACAGAAGTGAGTACACCCCTCACGTCTTTGTAAATATTTTATTATATAATTTCATGTGACGACACAGAAGTAATGACACTTTGCTACAATGTAAAGTAGTGAGTGTCCAGCTTGTATATCAGTGTACATTTGCTGTCCCCTTAAAATAACTCAACACACAGCCATTAATGTCTAAACCGCTGGCAACAAAAGTGAGTACACCCCTAAGTGAAAATTTCCAAATTGGGCCCAGTGAGCCATTTTCCCTCCCTGGAGCCATATGACTCGTAGGGTTACAAGGTCTCAGGTGTGAATGGGGAGCAGGTGTGTTAAATTTGGTGTTATCGCTCTCACTCTCTCATACTGGTCACTGGAAGTTCAACATGGCACCTCATGGCAAATAACTCTCTGAAGATCTGAAAAAAAGAATTGTTGCTCTACATAAAGATGGCCTAGGCTATAAAAAGATTGCCAAGACCATGAAACTGAGCTGCAGCATGGTGGCCAAGACCATACATCGGTTTAACAGGACAGGTTCCCTTCAGCACAGGCCTCGCCATGGTCGACCAAAGAAGTTGAGTGCACGTGCTCAGCGTCATATACAGAGGTTGTCTTTGGGAAATAGATGTATGAGTGCTGCCACCATTGTTGCAGAGGTTGAAGGGGTGGGGGGGTCAGCCTGTCAGTGCTCAGACCATATGCCACACACTGCATCAAATTGGTCTGCATGGCTGTCGTCCCAGAAGGAAGCCTCTTCTAAAGATGATGCACAAGAAAGCCCGCAAACAGTTTGCTGAAGACAAGCAGACTAAGGACATGGATTACTGGAACCATGTCCTGTGGTCTGATGAGACCAAGATAAACTTATTTGGTTCAGATGGTGTCAAGCGTGTGTGGCGGCAACCAGGTGAGGAGTACAAAGGCAAGTGTGTCTTGCCTACAGTCAAACATGGTGGTGGGAGTATCATGGTCTGGGGCTGCATGAGTGCTGCTGGCACTGGGGAGCTACAGTTCATTGAGGGAACCTTGAATGCCAACATGTACTGTGACATAGTGAAGCAGAGCATGATCCCCTCCCTTCGGAGACTGGCCGCAGGGCAGTATTCTAACATGATAACGACCCCAAACACACCTCCAAGACGACAACTGCCTTGCTAAAGAAGCTGAGGGTAAAGGTGATGGACTGGCCAAGCATGTCTCCAGACCTAAACCCTATTGAGCATCTGTGGGGCATCCTCAAACAGAAGGTGGAGGAGCGCAAGGTCTCTAACATCCATCAGCTCCGTGATGTCATCATGGAGGAGTGGAAGAGGACTCCAGTGGCAACCTGTGAAGCTCTGGTGAACCCCATGCCCAAGAGGGTTAAGGCTGTGCTGGAAAATAATGGTGGCCACAAGGAGGAACACAATAAATCTTTATACCTTGTAGACAAAATTGTGAAACGTACATCATTTTTAGCTTCAACCCCAAATCTAAGAGCTTTTTATGTGTACTCTATCTTTTCCTATTTGTGTTTTAATATTTGGTTCATGTGTGCATCATGGTGTCCCATATCTAAAGAGAATAATTTCTTTCTCCAGATCTCAGTTTTTTAGGTTTATGGCTGTGGTTTAAAGAAGTATCAAGCTCACAAACTTTTTTTTGAATAATGAGTCCAGATGAAACAAAAATATATTACCCAGCAAATTATTTCTGTTTTGTCCACGCATTGTCAGGCATCATGTTTCCAAACAGCTGGCTCCAATTCTCTCAGCTCTGCTTTCCTGAACTTCCTGTCCAGTACAAGATCACAAGGGACAGAGCAGTCTGCAGCAACTAGTTTGGAAAAGGGCAAAAGGGGGAGAAGCAGGGAGCAGGGGCAGGGGATTGTCTTGCCCTGCTGTGCCTGTGTGTTGTGGAGACACAGCTTACTAGTACACACAAGGGTGGCTCCATAGGACCCTGCAAGAGAAAGGAGTCCTCCTAAAACAGAGTATCAAGGCTAGTACTTCACTAATGAGCCAAAGAATCCAACCGTAGCTTCGGGTGATACTTCGGCCACCTGAGCCCTTCTGTTCAGTCGAACCAAAGGGCTGCTGTACAGGCTACTCACTATAGTCTGAACAGCAGCCGAGCGGTTCAGTCGAGCCGGACCCATATGCTTCGGCTTGGATGAGCTGTAATGACAAGCGAAGCGTGGAGAAAGGTTGGCCGAAGCCGACCGATCTCCATGCAAATGACAGATAAGCAGAGCCAGCCGTGATCTCACGGCTCGCTCCGCCCAGTTGTAATGACAGATCAGCGTCCCCAAATGACCTGGGAATGCTGATCTGTCATTACACAATAACGGCCGGCTCCCCCATTTGTTGTTATTTGCCCAGGACCTGCTAGCAGACTCTGGCAGGTCCCGGCCAATAGGAAACAGTTATATCACCGCTAGCTCCGCCCAATTGTTTATATTTTACCAGCATCTATCAGATTGCGGCGGGAGTTCATCGTGTACGGTCGGGTCGGCGTGTGTCAGTTTTTTAAATTATTATTTCTTTTTTTCTTTAAAATATTTTTATTATTTTCCTAAAGGAGAACTATTTTTCCTGAGTAAAAAGACTCCTGATATGTGCTTTTTTACACATTGTAGTATATTTGTAACGTCAAAAATGAAGGATTGCACTTTCTGGGAGGATCTGTCAATTATGATATGGAGACTGTCAGGTCCCTAAACAAAAAAGCAGTAGTACATTCCTCACTCCAATGGCCAGTAACTCCTACCTTCTCTCTATTCCAGTACTGCAGCCTCTGTAAGACTTTGGCATTTACTACAGGGTGTTTTGGATGCCTGTGTCCTCCAACACACACTATGGGGGTGATTTACTAACCTAAAACACACGCACGCACCAGGTGCGTGTGATTTTCACGCAGCAAAACGTATTTATCAACCAAAAAGTCTCTAAAAGCATATTTCCACTAATGCCATATATGGAAAAATCATGCACATGATGCATATACAATGCTGCTTCACAGTTTAGACAAAAATGGTTAGCTCATGCATTTACATTCCTGCATTCATGCTTTAGGTAAGCAGGCTGATAAGACATCTTAGAGCGGAAGTAAAGCTATGGACAAAAAAAACCCCCCACAGGCCCTCCAGGACCTTTTAGCTAACAAAAACTTACTTTTCATGGGTTTCCTGAGCTCGGCCTAGACCACAGTCAGGTAACCTTTTAGTGCTAACAGCAATGCTCTAAAAATACAAAATGGGGTTTGGGTTGGACAGTGCTCAAACAGAGCCAATATTAATTATTAAACAGTAAGCAGGCATGCTGGTAGGCATCTTAAACACACCCTGGTAAACTGCTCTTACATTTATTGTGCTCTTATTTCATCAATCTGATCTTTACCCTTTCCTACGTAGGTCTCAATGGGGGCCACCATTACAGCAACTAATTTAATTCCGAAGATGCCAGAAAGGTTGGGAGCCTGCCATTATTTCACCAAGTAGAGGCCAATGGCCAGCCCTGTTACTTGGTGGCCCACACATGTTATATCCTGATGAGGAGGACTACCAAATCATTTTTTTTAAATGTAATATCCGCTCAGGCAGGCCCTAAATCTAAAGGTGATTTACACCAAGTACCATTAAGTGTCTGCACTCACCTTTTAAGCCAGAAGTGCTTCTCCTGTGCATGTCTCCAATTCTGGTTTTACTTTATTACTTAAAGTGTATGTCATTGAAAGAGTATGTAATTTAACAATGACTTTATTTTATTTTCTCACTGTTGAAAACATTTGTATAATTGTTAAGTTTAAAAAAATACCTATTGATCCTACCAGAAATCTAGTGAGATTATATCTTCCTGTGCTCTGTGCTCCATTTTTATCAGTTAGCACTGTTCCCAGCTTTCTTTGTGGACTATAAGACACATCTGCATTTGTTATGGAAATGAAGAGAGAAGGGGGTGTTCTGCAGTCCTAACACACTTCCTGTCCTGAGGGTGACAGCGGTGCTTTTCACCCTTGGACAGGATGTTATTGGCAGGATCATAAGGTGAAAATAAAGCAAAAGAACCATAAAAAGGTCCCTATCCCTACAGTAAGTGTTCCTCAGTAACCAGCAAGAGGGAAAGTGTGTGTGGGGGGAAGCCAAGTAAACCCTTAGGCTAGCCATACACATGTATATTTTTCTTGTTCAGCCCCATGTGCTGAATGAGAAATAGCACTTGATTCCCCTTTCCTTGCTAAATAGCTTGGATAGAGGAATTTGTACTGCAGGCTATAGTATTCAGAGAGCCACCGGCACCCATGACTGTCTGTTTACTCGAACAATGAGTGCGTCTGATAGGATGCAGTCACTGTTTGGCTAACAATTTTCCACCTGGTGTAAGGCCATAGCCGGGAGCTCGCGTGCTATGCTATGCACGCATGCGCGGGTCCCAGGAAAACATGTGTTAGCACGCATGTGCACACGACGGAATGTGGCACACAGGAAGTGACACAGTGGCACACCTTGCTTCTTTGATATTGAAGTCATCCTTTGTTGAAGGGGGAGGCCCAATAGGGCACCCAGGGCTTTATTTTTTACCAATTCAGCAGGAATCAGACAAAATTTGTGTATGGCAGGCTTTAGCTTTATAAATGCTGTCATAATTTTTCCTACAGTGTGCCCTGTCTGCACTCCAAGAAGAATGCCCTTAAAGACACACCAATGCATTGAGATGTATGCTTTTCTGGGTTGTTATAGACACTGGTCCAGGACCATGACTTATAGTAAATACGGCCTTGGTTTTTCATATAGATCAATGATCATGGAGTCCACTACTTCAGCTTTTCTACCATGTGAATCATGCAGCTAAATACTATCATTTAACATGTCTGTCATTTATAACAAAACACAATCAGGCTCTAGTGAAAGGAAAACATTAATCGGGAAGAGAATTATTTGAATCCATACAAAGAGCTCTTCCATGGGTCATTAAAGGTTCTGCATGCTTTACAAGACGTGTAAATTATTTCTTCTGAAAATTCCAAATCTAATCTCTGAAATAGAACATTCTTTCACGCTATGTCACAATGAGATGACTTTGGGGTGTTGTCAATAATTAGAATGAAGTGTGATTATTCTGCTGTATACTGATGGGAAAAAGACTGATCATTAGCGAGGCTGCAGCAGATGCTGAAATGATAGTCTTGTAGTAACAGCATTGATGTCATAATCAGCTGGCAGAATAAAAAGAAATGAATAATGTATTTTATGAAAGAGAAAGCAGAAAGCTTTCTGTGTAAAATGAACATATATATATATATAATATGCGCGTCTGTTGCGCGACCGTCGCGATTCGCGGTAAAAAAGTAGTGCGGCAAACGCGCATTTCCAAAGGCTACTTGGCTGTATCCCAATGGAAACGCGCAACAAAACGGCCCAAAGTAGTACATGTACCTTTTCAGGCGTGGGCCGTTTTGTAGCGCGTTAGGGACGGGCGGAAATACGCCAAGGTGGGAACGAGACCATTGAATACAATGGGATTTATATTTTTGAGCGTTTTGTAGAGCGTTCGTCGAGCGTAGAACACGCTACAAAACGTTCAGGTGTGAACGAGGGCTAAGACCAGCAAGGCGGCAATAACCAATTTTTGTTTTTCATTGCCATTACATGTTAACCAGGTGCATGACAGTATTGGCACATTTATGTTTCCACAGTAATGTTCAGCAGTGTCAGCAGTCTTCATTGTAGGCTGGATATGGTCATTATGAAAGCTAGGGTCACTCATGGTGTTGACATATAGTCGGACTATACTCTATATAAGCAGGGCCGGACTGGGACTAAAAATAGGCCCGGGCATTTTAAACTGAGCAGCCCAATCACGTGACCACCGACAGACCCCCACCGCTCACAACGTGGGGCGGAGCCAAACATAGAAGCGCAATCGAGGGGCAGGGCCGGCCACTAGTAAGTACCGGAGGGTTACAGCTGACACACAAGCCTTGCTACAACCAATACACAAACCTTGCAACAATGTAGGAAGCTTGCTATAGATAATATCTGTAAAAAATAAGTCAAGGCAACTGGACTTGCTGTATTTTACTTGAAGACGTTTCACTAGTCATCCAAACAGCTTTCTCAATTCAGAAACGTCTTCAAGAAAAATACAGCAAGTCCAGTTGCCTTGACTTATTTTTTTACAGATAAATCATGACCTGGATGAATGAGAACCTTCACAGACATATTGCTATAGAGAATCGGATCTCACTGGCCCCCCAACCCCCCTGGCATTCTCTGCACTAAAGTAGCTAACACTCTAATGTCCCCCGCACAGTCACACACTATTATTATACATTTATAAAGCTCTGACATATACCGCAGTGCTGTACGGAGAAGTCACATCAGTCTCTGTACAGAGGAGCTTACACTCTAATGCAGAATAATACCATCAGCTATAGATGACTAAAAATCCCTGCAAAACATTATACAGCGTTCACTGAAAGAGCGCTGGCCATAAGGATCCGAGTGTCAGCGCAGATTCAGCAACACGGTCTGCATTCGACAGAGATGTAGACCATGTCTGCAGCTGCGATCCCTCCTGTCGGCTCTCTCTTTCTCCTCCCGGCCGTTCTGTAGCTGCAGTGCCTGGGAGGAGAGAGACAGCTGACAGGACGGGTTACAGCGGTGGGGACCTCAGCACTGCCTGCCACGATCCCCTCCGCAGCTCATCTGACGGCACTATCTCCCTGCCCCCGCACCCTTCGGCGGCTAGCAGCTTCGGGCATAGGGGCCGGGACGGGCCGAACACAATCAGCCTAATGTTCAGCCTGTCCCGGCCCCTATGCCGAAGCTGCTGGCCGCCTAAGGGTGCGGGGGAAGGATGGCCTATGGCCAGTCCAGCCCTGCCGGCTGCCAATGTAACGAAACTATTTGCACTGACCGCCAATGTAACTAAAGTGTTCACAATGACCGCCAATGTAACAAACGTATACACCATACACATGCTTAAACTTACCTTGTTCTTGCAGTCTTCAGTCAGTTTTTTGTTTTTTCTTCCTTAGCAGGTCGGACGGGGGCGTTGGCATTGATTTGCATATGAATTAGCCGTGATATTTACATATGAATGGGCCACTGCTTATTGATATGCAAATCACTGCGGCCCATTCATATGTAAATATCTCGGCCGGGACAGGAACAGCAGCAGCAATCTCCGGAGAGAGCATAGAGTAGAGACTAGAGCAGAGGTCGGCAACCCCCGCCACGCGTGCCCAGCCTGGCACGTGAGACCGTGACAGCTGGCACGCGAGTCGACCTCTTTGCTTGTAGTTGACAGCTCCCTCGAGCTGGCTGTCAATTACATTTACTGGCCCACCCACCTCAGTTACGTGGCTGAGCGGCATAGGAACGCAGAGGCGCGCTGACGGGGCCCTCAGCTCGTTCTGCGCATGCTCCTGCCTGAAGGATCCCTCTTGTGCCAGCCCGCCAGACAGGAGCGGGCTCACACACGCCTGATGTGATGGGACGGGATTACTGTAACCTGCCCGACAGGAGGAATCTACTGCACACCCTGCCCCAGCAGAGAAAAAGGAGCCAGACGATCATCTGGAATATACAGCAGGTACCACATGTATACTGCTCACATACATAAACATTAACCCTCGTTCCAGAACACTTGCATGCCCTCACAAATGCACAGCAGTATATTGATCCACAAATAGCTTTGATTTTATTTCTGCCCTTATATGTAGAACAGGAATAACATCAGTGCTTTTTGTGGCTAATATTACTGTGTGCACTTGTGTGGGTCTGCGTGCGTGCCTAATATGCCTTGGTCCATGTAGGTAAGGAAGGCAGCTTCTAAAATAAAAAAAATTAAAACACGAGAAATTGAAAACGTATCAGTCATACAGTTTCTGTGGCTGATATGCAGCGGTGTATTTAACTTTGCTGCTGCCCTAGGCAAGGCAGCAGCACCACGACACAGAGCAGCAGCTGATGACAGGAGGAAGACTTCCGCGTCACGTGACGGCCCGCAAGATTGTCTGCAGTGCATTGTTGCTGGTCTGAGGTCTGCAGTGCATTGTTGCTGGTCTGAGGTCTGCAGGGCATTGTTGCTGGCCTGAGGTCTGCAGGGCATTGTTGCTGGCCTGACGTCTGCAGGGCATTGTTGCTGGCCTGAGGTCTGCAGGGCATTGTTGCTGGCCTGAGGTCGGCAGGGCATTGTTGCTGGCCTGAGGTCTGCAGGGCATTGTTGCTGGCCTGAGGTCTGCAGGGCATTGTTGCTGGCCTGAGGTCTGCAGGGCATTGTTGCTGGCCTGAGGTCTGCAGGGCATTGTTGCTGGCCTGAGGTCTGCAGGGCATTGTTGCTGGCCTGAGGTCTGCAGGGCATTGGTGTTGCTCTGAGGTCTGGCATTCAAAGAATGCATTGGTGCTGGTCTAAGGTCAGCTGAAAGTAACATCCTACAGGCCAGACATAGCACAACTGAGCCATCAAATAAAGACACAGGGATCGTGTTAAAACTGTAAGTCCAGTATACTTTTCAGCACATGTAAATATGAATATGGTTTGTGTGTGCACTAGTTATTAAATGTTTTCACTAATAGATGTGCTGCTAATGGCAAGGTAAACACATTAAAAAAAATGTGAGTTTAACTTACTATTAGCAGTACAGCTATGAGAGGAAAAATTGAAATGTATCTAACACTATGGCGTGCTATTGTTCACTGGCACCCGGTTTTCCGATGGTTTCAAAAATGGCACTTGGTGTGTAAAAGGTTGCTGACCCCCGGACTAGAGAGAGCTGGGTGAGGAGGTTTTTTTCTGGCCTCCCTATCAGCTCCCTCTAGTGTCTACTGTGTCTGCTCAGAGCCGGCCATCAGGCATAGCGGACCGGCCCGAACACAATCAGATCGATTGTGTTCGGCCCGGCCTACCGGGCAAGTGCCCGGTTTGCCCTATGGCCAGTCCGGCCCTGTATATAAGTGAATATTTGCTGTCCTAGCAAATATAGAAAAGATCATTGTGGTTAAGCAGTACCCTGACCGCTTTAATGTGTCCTCGTATGCAATATGGGAAAAACACCAATCCTTTCAATTACTTGCTTGAAAGATGCTTTAAAGCTGTATGTGGTGTGGAGAGCCTACCTTGATGAGGGCTAAAAAGGGGTCAATTTGGGAGGGCAGATACTTCCCCTACAGCCCTTGCTGTTAAAGGAGAACTATGAGGCGAGTGCTTTCCACTCACCTCATAGTTCTAGCCGACCTGTGACAATGAGACTGTCACAGGTCGGCTCAGTAGATCGGGAGGTGAGCGAACACATACCGGCGTTCGCTCACCTCTCAATCCTGTCACGGCTCTCTGCCGTGACAGGGGAGGGGCTGGATTCCCCCCTCCCCGCTCCGATCCGCCAGCGCTGACTGGCGGATCAGACGGGGGAGGGTACAGCTGGCTCTGCCTCTAGATAGGCAGAGCCAGCTGTCACTCACGCATCTGGGCGGATCCAGACACAATTGTCGGGATCCGCTTCAGCTGCTCGCGGTGTACTGTGGCGTCTCAGTATACCGCGAGCTTTAGCTTGCGGTATACTGAGCTTAGGGTGACGGGAGGACGCTAGTTTGTGTCCTCCCGTTACCCTAAGGAGAACTATGGGGAAAAGCCTTAACCCCATAGTCTCCTTTAAATTCAACAACAAAAAAGGGGACTTTTTTTGTTAGTTTTGGCTGTGACATCTGCTTTTTTTATACAATATGTCTGAATTGAATGGTGGAAGTAGGAGCTAAAACAGATCTAAAAAGCTAGAAAGGTTTACCGTAGCTACCAAACCCTTAAATTTAGTGTTGCTTGGCTGTAACCAGCCAAAGCTGAATTGATAGTTCAGCTTTCTACATATTTCACTAAGCTCAGCCTGGGCCTACCATAGGCACGTTTTTTCAGCTTGTTTTTTGCGCATTTTATAGCACGTTTCTTAGTTTAGTGAAACGCGCGTTCAATGCTTGTTTTTATACCTCCCTGGCAGTATGATTTTTTTTTTCCTTTATTTTCTCTATCTTTTTTCCGGGGTTTTTTTTTTACTTTCAAACCCGCTGTGACGCGACCGCTCGCAAGGGACGGAAGTCGGTCTGAAAAACGCCCCAAAGAAGCTCCTGTACTTGTTTGGACGTAGGGTGTTTTTCAGCGCGTTTCCACGGGCTGAAATACGCCCAGGTGGGAACCATCCCCATAGGAAAGTATGGGATTTCACTCTTTAAGCGTTTTTCAGCGCTTCGATCAGCGCTGAAAAAACGCCCAGGTGTGAACCAGCACTTATTGTCTTTTTGCTACCTGTTGCTGGGCTGTGTCCCTGGCAATAGAGCAAGAAGATACAATAATGCTGAGTTCAGTATGTATATCTCCCTGGCTAACCACTAAGAGGTTTATTGCTAGTGGTGCATTCTGGGGAGGGTACAAATATACATGGAAACCTGCTGGAAGCTCTCTTTTTCCTGCCTTGGAAGGATAGGAGGGCAAAGATGTGCTATTGAATTAAGCACTGGGTCTGAGGCCTAGGCTGCCATGGCCTTTCTGGAGGGGTTTCTTTAGGAGGAGTGGAGCCTAAACCTGGGAAGATTCATCAAGAAGGGACTTTGGCTGGAGGTACCCGATAAGCTAGAGGTGGGCTTGAACCTTGCATGGAGTTGGAAAATTAAGCTTTACTGATTACTACAGCCTAGTGTCACAATTCACAGGTTGCTGGTCTTGCTTAAAGATCCTTTACCTGTGGAGGCTGTGAGTATGTTTACCTTGCAGTCTGCCATGCCCCGGTGGAAGGGATCCTGTGTCCTAGCCACCCTTATCCTTGAGTTTATGGTGGCAGAATAAGCTCCAAAATTTGATTCTGAAGTAACTGGTGCCCATCTGTTCACAACACCGCTACATGTCAAGGACTCCACCCTGAGGTGAAATGTCAGCCTACATTTCCTACGAATTGACCAGTGGCAAAGCAGTTTTATAGTATAGTTTATGAGCTTATTTTTTTGTAGCTCCACACCCTCCTCCTCCCCTCCTACCCTCCTCTGCAAATCCTGCCACAGCCCCACCCACTGGTTATAAGGAGTCAGCAGAATTATTTTATTTGTGCTATCCTCAGGGCCATTCCACAGACTGCTAAAGCTTTTTTCTGGCCTTTTATAACATATCAGTTTCAAGAAACAAAAAAAAAAACCCGGAGTTAGAATTTACTGGTAACTCTCTATTTCCAGTAGTCTTTCAGGACAGCCCCAGAGAGAGTGTAGCTCCTTCACCAGACAGGAAACACGCCACCCAAATCCAGATAAAAGAACACCTCTACCGCATCCCCTCAGTAATCACGAGAAACGGAGGTCTGAATGGGAAAAGAACACAAAACACCACCACCTGTAACACCCTCCTTTGTGCCGCGGAAGGGGGTTCCCGCAGACAGCCGAAGCTTGTCTGCCTTACTGCCCGCAGCCTCGAGTCCAGCGGCACTTGTCTCCTCCATTCCCCGACGCTGTGAAGTCCGACGTGTGGAGCCGCCATGTAGTGGTCCCGACTAGGGACGCACGCGCGCACTGTCTCCCCTTAAAGGTACATCGACAAATTAAGGAAGAACCGTGCCTCCGGGGATGACCGCATCCTCACGTCAGCAGGTACAAAAACTAACCTTACACATCATTCTGTGATTGTTTTTTACAGAGCTTGTCCCCATATTGCCTAGCGTTTAGTTGACTTGTATTTCCTGTGTACCGAACCCCGCTTTCTTCCTGACTACCAATCTTGCTGCCTGCCCCTGACGTCTTTGTATATAGATTTTGGCTACAAAGTTTTGGACTGCTCCTGTGCTGGTCACCACCACATGAGACCGTATATTATCCAGGTTTACTCGTGTGGAGGTACCATTTGTATTGGCAAGTCCCCTGCATCTGGGCTCCTCCCGAACCAATTGCTGATACCACCACAACAGTAGAAAAAAACATCATATCAAATACTAGGGTGGGAAGTCGGCTGTCCTGGAAGACTACTGAAAATAGAGTTACCGGGTAAGTTCTAACTCTGGTTTTCCCACAGTCGTCTTCCAGAACAGTCCCAGAGAAGATAAACAAGAACTTACCAGACTAGGGATAAACCACAGCCTGCAACACCTTTCTTCTAAATGCTTGGTCTTTGCTGGACAAGAGATCCAAGCGGTAATGCTTTACAAAAGTTCCAAAGCTAGACCAGGTAGCAGCCTTACAGATCTGTTCAGGCGTAGCACCCACTCTTTCAGCCCATGGGGTTATTGTAGATCTTGTAGAATATGCTTTAAGGAAAGCTGGTAAACTAATTTTGACAGCCTGATATGCTTCAGCTATAGCCAGTTTAATTCAACGTGCAATAGAAGACTTTGATGCTTTTTTACCTTTTAGTATTACCCGAAAACAAAACAAATAAGGCATTGGAATTCCTAGAAGATTTAGTTGCTTCCAAATAAGCTATTAAACAGCACATAACATCCAAACAGTGGAAGGCTTTCTCTTGATCATTGGAGGGATTTGTACAAAAGGTTGGAAGAACAATGTCCTGGGTCCTATGAAAGCTGTATGGAATCTTCAGTAAAAATCACGGATCTGTTTTAAGAATAATTCTATCATCAAAAATAGAGAGAAAATGTTCCTAAATAGAGCTTGAAGTTCACTAATTCTTCTAGCAGATGTCACTGCTACCAAAAACACTGTTTTGAGAGTAATAGACCTGACTGAAATTTCTGTAAGAGGCTCAAAAAGTGGACACCCCAAATCCTTGTAAGACCAATGACAAATCCCATTGAGTAAAGGATTTAATAGATCTCTGTTCCATACTTGGGCAGCTGAATGGTTTATGATCTGATGTCAGGTTTAAGATCATTGCCTTGAAGAATCTAGAAATCAAAAGCTCCCCCGCAAGTGAGGTCTGCAAATAAATGCTCAGAGCAGCAACCTGGACTTTTAAGCAACAGGTCCACTTCTGGGATTCCACCTTTCTCCATCAGAAGGTTGTAAATAGACATGTGCACTGGCAAAAAATGTGTTTCGTTTTTATTCTGATTTTGCTTTATTTTGTTTTTCAGGATTCAGGTCCAAAATTCAATTTGTTTTCGAATTCGGAATTTTTTTTTAGCGGTAGTCTTGTTGAAATTTTGTTTCGTTTTAGTTTTGTTTGTTCGTTGCACCAAAATGCCATTTGAGGAAAAAAATACCTTTTTTTTTTTTTACAGTCAGCAGAAGAGGGGGAAAAAAAAGCGTGAGGTTCCCCCCCAATTCATACCAGACCCTTTAGGGCTGGTAGGAATGTTAGGAGGAACCCCAGCAGTTAAAACAAAGCAAAAGTGTGTGGGGTTCCCCCCCAAATCCATACCAGGCCCTTTAGGTTTGGTAGGAATTTTAAGGGGGAACCCCACCTCCCAAAAATGGGGACAAACGTGGGGTCCCCCCTAACAGTACTACCAGACCCTTGCTTTTATTGCCATATTTAACAGCTAAGATAGCAAGTACAGCTGGCCATACACCTTACAATTATCTGCAGATTTTCTATGGTCAGATGGAAAAGGTGTAACAGATTCCCCCCGAGGCTTCAGGGGGGTCAGTATCGTTCCATATTTGGATGATCTTTTAGTTATGGCTCTAACATTAGACAAATTGGCGAACGATCTGCATTTGACTTGGCTGCAGAACCTGGGGTGGCTAATAAACAAAGAAAAATCGAATCTTTGCCCATCACAGGTGGTGACCTTTTTAGGTTACACATTAAACACAGAGGGAAATTAGGATTTATCTTCCAGTGGAGAAGATTCAGAAAATGTTAATAGTGATTTCCCATCTACTGGAAAGACAGGTGCCTTACTAGCAACAATAGACCTAAAGGATGCTTTTCATATACCCACAAGGTCCACCTCGCAGAAGTTCCTACGTCTGTCTGTCAACACGTCAAGGACAAGAGAGCGGCATTTATAAAATATAAGACGGAGGGAGATGTGCCCAGTTATCCAACATTTCCAATTCAGAGCTATTCCCTTCGGTCTATCATCTGCGCCAAGAGTGTTCACCAAGGTGTTCCCATGCTCTTTTCAGAAAAACTTAAATTTTTCTGTCCATGGGGTCTTTCAGATTACCCATATCTTCAAAAGCCAAGTCAGCTTTCTTGGAAAGAAAGGGGAGCATCTAATTTGGGTATCTTGTTCCAAATTTAAAGATGGATCCTCATCAAAAGGAAACCTTTTTAAAGCTGTTAGGCAAAAAAAGATTTATTTTCAGGCTCTGACCAATGGAATCAGAAAGGGCTTTAGGAAACGGAAAGACACTTGTTTTTTTCCTTTGCAACCCCGGTACAATAAATCATGTCTGGATAGTCACACTTTATCCTCCTGAATTTCTAGCCTTTAGGGTTAGTTCACGCCATATGCAGTGCGTTCCGGCCTGATTCTGGCTGGAACGCACTGCATCGCATTGCGGCCGCATGGGATCGCAAGGCGCATTGTGCCTGTGGTCCGGTCCGATCAAAATGCTGCAAGCACTATTTTGATCGCACCGGACCACAGGCACAATGTGCCTTGTGATCCCGTGCGGGTGATCGCATTACGGCCGGAGGGCGTGGATACAGTGCCATTCACTTCAATGGCCCGCTACGCCCCCTTCGGCCCCACGAAATAGTGAGCTGGCCGCAATGCGATGCAGTGCGTTCCATAACGCACTGCATATGGTGTGAACTGGCCCTTATAGATAGAATAAACTCCAGGATGACACATTTCCTCCAGATGGAGGAAATACGATAACTGAGAGGATGCGGTACAGGTGTCCTGTTATCTGGATTTGGGTGACGTATTTCCTGCCTGGAGGAGGAGCTACACTCTCTCTGTTGCTGTCCTGGAAGAAAACTGGAGGAAAATGTCCTCCAATAACCCCAATGCCCAGTGTTTTAATAAAAGCTTTGCCAAACACTACAGTGGCAGGTAATTAGCTGAATGCCCAGAATGCTATATGCCTACTGCCAGAAGGCCATCAATGCTATCCACCAGCATGTTGAAAGCCACGGGGCTGCAGGAGGCAGAGGACGAATATGAGAAGGGAGGAGGGTTGGGGTGCTGGCCACATTTATTGAACATTACAGCTAAGCACATTGTCAATATGGCTGCTGGGAACCCATTTTTTTGTAGTGAGAGCCTGGCATATCCTAATGCCCCTGTATTGGCCCCTCTATGCCATCTGACCAAAGTTCAAAGGCCAGGAAGTGCATTGTTGTTATTTGGTTGCTATGGTGATGAAAACTTGCACCACTCAGCCTTCTGTGACAGATTTGGAAAGCAGTGTGGGGGCGGAGACAGCTGTCAGTGCTGTCACAGGAGGTTGAGCCCTGCTCCTGCACTGCCCCAATCAGCCTCCTGTGACAGATCAGGAGAGTGGTGTGGAGGCAGCTGTCAAGCTCTCCTCCCCGCACTGCTCGCCGATTTGCCAGGGGTCGCATAGCGGCTTCCGGCCGCCCAGCGGCTCCCGGCAGCCAGCCCGGGAGAGGAACACTTTCTCTGCTCAGTGTTTTCTTTTTCTGACATCAAGGCCGCGGGCCGCCGTAAGTCAGGGAAAAAAAAACCACCATAGGAATGCATAGCTAGATTCCTATTGGCTATTTCACTTTGCAATAGCCAATAGCAAACTAGCTATTGCACCCGCAGAGGGGGACCTGAAGTTCTCAATCAGGTCCCCTTCTAGTGATTGACTGCAGCAGAGGGCGGGTGCAATAGCTAGTTTGCTATTACATAGTTACATAGTATTTGAGGTTGAATAAAGACATAAATCCATCAAGTCCAACCTATTGCGCGTGTGCATTTATGTTTGAGCAGGTGTGTGCGTGTGTATTAGTCCATGTGTGATTTTGCTCTTAGGTGTACCTGTACCCCTGTATATTATGGTCTCCGAGGAACTCGTCCAGGAGTTTCTTGAATGATTCCACTCTTAGCTGAAATCACTTGCTGCGGCAGCGAGTTCCAGACCTTAACCGCTCTAACTGTGAAGAACCCCTTGCGCCCTGTGTGTTGCCATTTTTTTCCCACCAATTTTTGGTTATGACCTCTGGTCTTTGTTACAGAGCTAACCGTAAACAGTTTAATAATGTTGCCGTTGCCCTTGAATAGTTTATACAGGAAAATCATGTCCCCCCTTAATCTCCGAACCTCCAAAGAGAACATATTTAATTTTAACAACCTTGTTCCATAGTTCAGGTCCTCAAACCCCTTAATGAGTTTGGTTGCCCTCCTCTGGACTTTTTCCAGCTCAAGGACATCTTTTCTGAGTATCGGTGACCAAAAATGGACCGCATACTCCATATGAGGCCGAACCAGTGATCTGTAAAATGGCAAAATTATAGACTTGTTCGTGGAATACATCCCTTTTTTAATGCAAGACAGGACTCTACTTGCTTTGTTTACAGCAGCCTGGCACTGCGAGCTGTTCTTCAATCTGCGGTCTATAATGACCCCCAAATCCTTCTCCGTTTCCGACTTCCCTAGTTGCATACCCATAAGTGTATAGTCCTTTTGCCTATTTTTAACTCCAAGGTGCATTACCTTACATTTATCGACATTGAACTTCATCTGCCATACAGTTGCCCACTCCCCGATTTTATCCAGGTCCTCCTGTAATGTTACAATGTCTAAATCTGTGTCTACTACCCTCTCAATTTTCGTATCATCAGCAAACACTGA
>NW_017307207.1:567158-583343 GCF_000935625.1 Nanorana parkeri
AGGGCAACCAAACTAATTAGGGGTATGGAGGACCAGAGCTACGAGACAAGGCTACTAAATTTAAACATGTTCACATTAGAGGTGAGGAGATTAAGGGCGGATATGATTTCCATGTACAAGATGTTCAATGGTGGTAGCAACATTAGCGATAAACTGTTTAAAATTAACTCCATTACAAAAACTAGAGGCCACCACCTAAAATTGGTGGAAAAAAAATTCCAGCACAAGGGGCGAAAGGGGTTCTTCACAGTAAGATCAGTTAGGGTCTGGAACTCACTGCCACAGGCGGTGATTTCAGCAAATAATGTGGAATTGTTCAAGAAACTTTTGGACGATTTCTTAAGGGACCGTAATATACAGGGGTACAGGTACTCCTAGAATGAGATCCTAATAGGTTGGACTTGATGGACTAATGTCTTTATTCCACCTCAAATACTATGTAACTATGTAGATGTGCCCAGTTATCCAACATTTCCAATTCAGAGCTATTCCCTTCGGTCTATCATCTGCGCCAAGAGTGTTCACCAAGGTGTTCCCATGCTCTTTTCAGAAAAACTTAAATTTTTCTGTCCATGGGGTCTTTCAGATTACCCATATCTTCAAAAGCCAAGTCAGCTTTCTTGGAAAGAAAGGGGAGCATCTAATTTGGGTATCTTGTTCCAAATTTAAAGATGGATCCTCATCAAAAGGAAACCTTTTTAAAGCTGTTAGGCAAAAAAAGATTTATTTTCAGGCTCTGACCAATGGAATCAGAAAGGGCTTTAGGAAACGGAAAGACACTTGTTTTTTTCCTTTGCAACCCCGGTACAATAAATCATGTCTGGATAGTCACACTTTATCCTCCTGAATTTCTAGCCTTTAGGGTTAGTTCACGCCATATGCAGTGCGTTCCGGCCTGATTCTGGCTGGAACGCACTGCATCGCATTGCGGCCGCATGGGATCGCAAGGCGCATTGTGCCTGTGGTCCGGTCCGATCAAAATGCTGCAAGCACTATTTTGATCGCACCGGACCACAGGCACAATGTGCCTTGTGATCCCGTGCGGGTGATCGCATTACGGCCGGAGGGCGTGGATACAGTGCCATTCACTTCAATGGCCCGCTACGCCCCCTTCGGCCCCACGAAATAGTGAGCTGGCCGCAATGCGATGCAGTGCGTTCCATAACGCACTGCATATGGTGTGAACTGGCCCTTATAGATAGAATAAACTCCAGGATGACACATTTCCTCCAGATGGAGGAAATACGATAACTGAGAGGATGCGGTACAGGTGTCCTGTTATCTGGATTTGGGTGACGTATTTCCTGCCTGGAGGAGGAGCTACACTCTCTCTGTTGCTGTCCTGGAAGAAAACTGGAGGAAAATGTCCTCCAATAACCCCAATGCCCAGTGTTTTAATAAAAGCTTTGCCAAACACTACAGTGGCAGGTAATTAGCTGAATGCCCAGAATGCTATATGCCTACTGCCAGAAGGCCATCAATGCTATCCACCAGCATGTTGAAAGCCACGGGGCTGCAGGAGGCAGAGGACGAATATGAGAAGGGAGGAGGGTTGGGGTGCTGGCCACATTTATTGAACATTACAGCTAAGCACATTGTCAATATGGCTGCTGGGAACCCATTTTTTTGTAGTGAGAGCCTGGCATATCCTAATGCCCCTGTATTGGCCCCTCTATGCCATCTGACCAAAGTTCAAAGGCCAGGAAGTGCATTGTTGTTATTTGGTTGCTATGGTGATGAAAACTTGCACCACTCAGCCTTCTGTGACAGATTTGGAAAGCAGTGTGGGGGCGGAGACAGCTGTCAGTGCTGTCACAGGAGGTTGAGCCCTGCTCCTGCACTGCCCCAATCAGCCTCCTGTGACAGATCAGGAGAGTGGTGTGGAGGCAGCTGTCAAGCTCTCCTCCCCGCACTGCTCGCCGATTTGCCAGGGGTCGCATAGCGGCTTCCGGCCGCCCAGCGGCTCCCGGCAGCCAGCCCGGGAGAGGAACACTTTCTCTGCTCAGTGTTTTCTTTTTCTGACATCAAGGCCGCGGGCCGCCGTAAGTCAGGGAAAAAAAAACCACCATAGGAATGCATAGCTAGATTCCTATTGGCTATTTCACTTTGCAATAGCCAATAGCAAACTAGCTATTGCACCCGCAGAGGGGGACCTGAAGTTCTCAATCAGGTCCCCTTCTAGTGATTGACTGCAGCAGAGGGCGGGTGCAATAGCTAGTTTGCTATTACATAGTTACATAGTATTTGAGGTTGAATAAAGACATAAATCCATCAAGTCCAACCTATTGCGCGTGTGCATTTATGTTTGAGCAGGTGTGTGCGTGTGTATTAGTCCATGTGTGATTTTGCTCTTAGGTGTACCTGTACCCCTGTATATTATGGTCTCCGAGGAACTCGTCCAGGAGTTTCTTGAATGATTCCACTCTTAGCTGAAATCACTTGCTGCGGCAGCGAGTTCCAGACCTTAACCGCTCTAACTGTGAAGAACCCCTTGCGCCCTGTGTGTTGACATTTTTTTCCCACCAATTTTTGGTTATGACCTCTGGTCTTTGTTACAGAGCTAACCGTAAACAGTTTAATAATGTTGCCGTTGCCCTTGAATAGTTTATACAGGAAAATCATGTCCCCCCTTAATCTCCGAACCTCCAAAGAGAACATATTTAATTTTAACAACCTTGTTCCATAGTTCAGGTCCTCAAACCCCTTAATGAGTTTGGTTGCCCTCCTCTGGACTTTTTCCAGCTCAAGGACATCTTTTCTGAGTATCGGTGACCAAAAATGGACCGCATACTCCATATGAGGCCGAACCAGTGATCTGTAAAATGGCAAAATTATAGACTTGTTCGTGGAATACATCCCTTTTTTAATGCAAGACAGGACTCTACTTGCTTTGTTTACAGCAGCCTGGCACTGCGAGCTGTTCTTCAATCTGCGGTCTATAATGACCCCCAAATCCTTCTCCGTTTCCGACTTCCCTAGTTGCATACCCATAAGTGTATAGTCCTTTTGCCTATTTTTAACTCCAAGGTGCATTACCTTACATTTATCGACATTGAACTTCATCTGCCATACAGTTGCCCACTCCCCGATTTTATCCAGGTCCTCCTGTAATGTTATAATGTCTAAATCTGTGTCTACTACCCTCTCAATTTTCGTATCATCAGCAAACACTGAGACATGGCTACTCACTCCCTCCCTGATATCATTAATAAATAGGTTAAAAAGCATGGGAACCAGCACACAACCTGGGGCACGCCACTCATGACCTCCGCCCAGTCTGAAAAGGTGCCATTAACTGACACTCTTTGTGCACGTTCTTTTAGCCAGTTTTCTATCCACGTGCACACTAATTCATCTATGCCCATAGCCCTCAGCTTGTATAACAAGCGCTTATGTGGCACCGTATCAAATGCTTTGGAAAAGTCCAGGTATACTACGTCCACCGTCCTCCCTCCATCCAGATCTCTACTTACCTCTTCGTAAAAGGTCAGCAGGTTGGTCTGGCAAGAACGATCCTTCCTAAATCCATACTGGTTATCAGTTATTATGCCATGATCCCGGACGAATTCCACTAAATAGTCCTTGATAATTCCCTCTAACAGTTTACATACTATGCACGTCAGACTAACTGGTCTATAGTTCCCCGGTTGACCCTTTTTTTGAATATAGGTACCACATTAGCCCTACGCCAGTAGCTTGGCACTCTACCAGCCATTATGGAGTCCTTAAAAATTAGGAACAATGGTCTCGTTATCTCCTTGTTCAGTTCCTTGAGTACCTTGGGATGTAAATTATCAGGTCCTAATGCTTTATTTGCATTTAGTAGTTTAAGCCTTTGTTGTATCCCAGTTTCAGTCAACCACTCAGGTGTATTTCTTGTTAAATTTTGTGTTTTATCATGTACATTGGGTCCGTCTATTTCCTTGGTGAATACCGACGAGAAGAAAGTATTTAGCGCCTCGGCCCTCTCCCTGTCTTTTGTGAGTGACGACCCATTTATGTCCTTTATTGGGCCTATCTGTTCCTTTCTCCCATTTTTACTGTTTATGCACTGATAAAGATTTTTGGGGTTCTTTTTACTAACTTCGGCAATATATTTCTCACATTCAATTTTAGCTGCCCGGACTACCAGTTTACATCTTTTGTTACATTGTTTGTAGTTTTGGAATACCAATACTGTCCCCTCCGTTTTATACTTACTAAATGCTACTTTTTTTCCCTTAAAGTGACATTAAACCCTCAGATTTTTTAACATAAAACAATACTGTAATGTGTGCCTTACTGTAATCCATGGTTGTTTCCCTTCTCTTTGCTGCTCTTCCTTTTAAATCTGTATCTGTTCTCATGCTCTGCAGAACTTCTGTTTTGCAGCAGACTGCCTTGTCTCAGGAATCGAAACACGGTGTCTGTGTAAACGTTTCTATAGGCTTGTAACCTGAGCCAGCATTACAGGAAGAGGCCCTGAGCTGAACCATGGATTACAGTAAGGCACACATTACAGTATTGGTTTATGTTAAAAAATCTGAGGGTTTAATGTCACTTTAAAAGGAGAACTATGGGGTCAGTGTTTTTCCTTATAGTTCTCCTTGGAGTAACGGGAGGACACAAACTAGCGTCCTCCCGTTACCCTAAGCTCAGTATACCGCGAGCTACAGCTCGCGGTATACTGAGACGTCGCACCTGGAGCGGATCCCGACGTAGATGACGGGATCCGCCCAGCTGCGTGAGTGACAGCTGGCTCTGCCTATCTAGAGGCAGAGCCAGCTGTACCCGCCCCCTCCCCCGTCCGTTCCGCCAGTCAGCGCTGGCAGATCGGAGCGGGGAATCCAGCCCCTCCCCCTGTCACGGCAGAGAGCCGTGACAGGATCGAGAGGTGAGGGAACCCGGTATGTGTTCCCTCACCTCCCGATCTACTGAGCCGACCTGTGACAGTCTCATTGTCACAGGTCGGCTTAAAACTATGAGGTGAGTGGAAATCACTCATCTCATAGTTCTCCTTTAATGTATTGTTTTACGTTTTATTCAGCCATATTGGCTTTGTTTTTGATCTTTTATTTTTGTTACCCCGCGGTATACACCCGGTAAAAGTATAATTTAATTTGTTCTTGAAACAGTCCCACTTTTGGTCAAAGTTTAGTTTATCAAATACGTTTTCCCATTCGATTTCACCCACTATGTTGCGTAGTTTATCAAAGTTTGCCTTCCTGAAGTTTAGGCTTCTCGTCCACCCATCCCCCTTCCCTTTCTTGCACCCAATATTAAAAGCAATCACCTTGTGATCACTATTACCTAGTGTCTCCCCGATTAAAATATCCTCGATTAACTCTGTATTTATGCTGATGATCAGATCTAGGATGGCATTTTCCCTAGTCGGGACCCCAACCATCTGATCCATGAAATTGTCTTGCAACATATTAAGAAAACAGGCTGCCCTTGCCGATTTGGAAGTTCCATTAGCCCAGTTGATACATGGGTAATTGAAGTCTCCCATTACCACAACATTACCCTGTTTCGCCGCTATTTCTATTTGGGATTGTAGGTGGGCCTCCTCCTCTTCCCCTATATTTGGAGGTTTATAACAGACACCCACAATAAGTTTACGGTTAAGGTTTGTTCTATTTAGTTCTAGCCATATTGATTCTACATCATCTTCACCAGCTGACGCAATATCGTCATGGATGTACATAATGAGGTTATTTTTAGCATATATACCCCACTGTAATAGTCGACTGGGATATTTACATATGAATATGCCGCGACTCATTCTCCCAAAACAATTTCCGTACGTCGCTGGAGTGTTCGGGTTTCGCTGAAAGAAAAGGTGGCAACTCTATTTGCGCCGTATAATCATTATACAGCGCAATGCAGAATACCACCAGCTATATAGGACTACAAATCCCAGCAATAATAAATTATACGGCGCAATGGAGAATAACACCATCCATGGAGGAATCCATCAGATCCCAGCAATAATACATTATATACAGCGCAATACAGAATACCAGCAGCTACAGAGGACTACAAATCCCAGCAATAGTACATTATACTATAGATATTAGACCCCTAATATTTCCCTGAAGTCCCCAACAGTAAAGTAATAAATAAAAAATATTTAATAAAAATAAAGAATATTCGAAAAGGTTAAAAAAAATAAATTTTGGTTTCGAAAATTTCATTTCGGTGCACCTTTAGTACACATACCTCATTATGATCCTCACACACGATTGTGAGGCTGGGAAGGAACTAGAATGGGTGGAAAGATGGTGGAGTTTCTCTGTTGCTTGCAGCAGTGGTACACACTTTGACAGAGAAAATGACTCTGTGAGAGAGAAAGAGGGTGGGTAAGATGCCTGGCTGACTTGGTCACTCACTACTCTGCTTTTCCAAATGCCTTAGAGCCCACAGGTATCTTATACACAACTTAGTTTACCATGTAGAGCTAAAACAGTGTTTCTCAACCTGTGTAACCTCAGGACTCACATTTTCCTTAGGTATTAAGTCGCGACCCAAGTCCCACTGCACTGGAACACACAGCATTGCAGTACCACTTGTTGCGGTGTGGGTGATCGAACTGGGTGGGGGGGCGTGTTTGGAGTGCCTTGCACCTCGCACGCCAGACTGTGCAGTAGGTGCGATTGTGTGGTACAGAGTGTTGATCACTGGGGACCGTGCGACTAACGCAGTGTGCTAGTGTGAACGGGCCCTCAAAAACACTCAGACATTCTCGCACATACAAACTCCAAATTTTTTTAACTTTTTTATGATCCTTCCAGTCTTCCTACTTTACAAGAACTGGAGTGGATCCTTAGCCTGGGGTCCAGTGTGGGCTGCTGTGCTGTGAACGAGCTCCATCAATGCGTGCATTGCTTGTACAGCTCCCTTGCATGCCCTGTAGAGGTGCCAGAATGGGACGTCACTCCGGTCCAGGCACCTCTACAGGGCATGTGAGGGAGCTGTAAGCAATGCATGTATGGATGGAGCTCCCTCGTGACCAGAGAACTGACAGTGCTGCACTAGGAAGGCACGCGGCCACTCACTGAACACGAGGTTGCGACCCGCTTTTTGGTTATGACCCAGCAGTTGAGAACGATGGAGTAAAACATATGTATCTTTTTTAGAATAAAACAGGGCTTTTTTTAGTGCTGAGTAACTGAAGTACCCTTTTAATTTCTCTAAATGTAAAAAACTGGGTCCGAAACAAAAAGGGCTGGGTTAGGAAAGTGCAGCCTACTGGGCCACAGGCAGGAAGAGCATAGTGCACGCAAACTTGCCAGTTTTTCTGCAATATGCATTTATTTTGCTCCATGATAATGCATGTCGAGTAAAAATCACGTATATTGCTATGGGGCTAGTTGACACCTTTACACTGCAGATAAATGTTAATTTTTTAAATTTAGTTCTTAATATAGTGCATGTTGTCTACATGTGTCAAGCATCCCTTTACAATGAACAGTGAACACATGTATCTTGCATTTAATGCACCTGGAAAATACATCTTCTGAATGTTATTTCCTCATTTTGCATAATAAATGAACACAAATGGCATGCATAAAGCATACCTTCCAACTGATGTGAAGGGACTGTCCCTCATTTGGAACCAAATCCTTCTGTTCTTCCTCAGTTGCCCCTCTTTTTGGTCTGATGCTGATATCTATGAAACTACCAAAACTGTTACTCTTCACTAAAACCTTTCGCTTATCTTCATATCTTCTTTTTTTTTTTTTCTTTTGAAAAGCCTATATAAGTGAAAAGTACTGGTGAAAAAAACAATTCTGGGTTTAACCAATCATTTTTGGCATATAACTGGCGTGATGGCAGGGGGTGTGTCCATTGCCTGAATACATTGTGCTACTCTTTCTCATCTCCCAAAGTTGGGAGGTGTGAAAAATTCATAAACAATGTGCATTGCTGCATATGCTTTAGTGTAAAAAGACCTCGGGATGGGGTAAAGCCAAAAACTTTTTTTAGTTTTCGATAGAGTGGGGAAGGATTAGATCTCCACTCAGGTTTTTACTAGTACTACTACCCAGGACTCCGTTAGGTACCCTAATTTCCTGTCCTGCTGAGAATGGTTACACCAGACAAGAGATGAGGGAAAATCTGCAACAGGGTGTTAAACCCCCTTCCTGTCCAGGCAATTCTATTTTTTAGTATTCAGCGCTGCGGTACTTTGACTGACATTTATTTATTCAAGCAACGCTGCACTGAAATGAATTTTATATCATTTTTGGGGGACAAATAGAGCTTTCTTTTTGGGGTATTTAATCACCACTGTGGTTTTTATTTGTTACTATATAACGAAAAAAGTACTGACATTTTTTTTAAACAAAACTTTTCCCTACGTAATGTTTATGAAACCTTTATTTTTACCCCAATTTTTTGTCAAAATATAAAAGATGAGGTCATGTTGAATAAATACAAGTAAAGATAAAGACACCGGCACTCCAAATTCATGAGCAAACGTCTATTTATTGACGTGCAGCATAGTAAATAGCAACGAACGTTTCGGGGTCACAGAGGATCCCCTTCCTCAGGCAAAAGCATACAATACAAGTGCACAAAAACATCTAATATACACTGAGTGGCCAGATTATTATGACCACCTGACGTTTGTAGGCAAATTAGCTATAATTTTGCGCTGCAGTTGCTAGAGGGCCAGAATATTATAAATAGGGAAGCAGGTTGTTTACCACGACAGTAGAAGTGATTTTTTTCTGAAGATATGGGTAAACAACGCGATTTAACAGCCTTTGAACGTGGGATGGCTGTTGGCGCTCAAGCCATGGAGCGAGTATCAGCAAAACAGCAGAATTCGTTAAATGTTCAAGAGCAGCTGTTGTTAAAGTGTTTAAAGACTGGACTGTCAGCCGCAAATCTGGGTCTGAACGTGCGAATTGTGGCTGTCAGCGACTAATCAATGTTAGGGCAGAACGGAGAGTGGCAAGACTGGTACAAGACAACAGAAGGGCAACAGTGCAGTGTCAGATTCCTCGCATCACCTTTCAACATCTCGTGAAGTCACGAGGAACCCAACAAAGTCATCTCGTGGCCCAACGAAGTACTGATGGGGTGGTCATAATAATCTGGCCACTCAGTGTATAGCACCACCCTAATTTAAAACACCAATCACAAACACCTCATGTGACCATGTGACGTCATCAATTACATCACATCCCCGCCAGGTGTACATTGTATAGAACGGTAGATTGAATGGCTTCATAAGCTGCATAATTGTAACATATTACATACATTACATAGGGTTACCTTGGGTAGGTCACAGATTGGAAGACAGCTTGCTGTGGAGGATCGGGTCCAGTACCAAAAGTAGCTGATATGCGGATGTATCAGTGCGTCCTTAGTCCCAACGTTTGCTTATGAATTTGGAGTGCCGGTGTCTTTATCTTTACTTGTGATTATAACGGATGCCACCCATTGACTACCGCAGCACCCGCTTTTCAAAGGGATTTGGCGGTCAGGAGTGCGATGGGACCATGGACTTTATGTTGGGTAAATAGACACCAAACATGTCAAGCCTAAAAATTGTGTGTGCTTGCAAAATCGCAAAAAAACACCACACCCAAATTGACCGTAGGCGACGCTTTAAAAGCTTTTACCGCCCATTAATTTAGTGTTATCAGTAATTAATGGCCCTAGAATTATTGCTCACGCTCTGACGTTTGCGGTGATGTGTACCATGTGTGGTGCAATGGACGCAATCGTCATTTTTGCACTTCGGCACACATGACGCATGTATGTATGTGGGGGTGGGGGACTTTAAACATTTTTTTTTTATTATATTTTTTTTTGTGACTTTTTAAAAAAAATTGTTTTACTTTTTAAACTTTAAACTTCTTTTCACTTAACTTTATTGCTATCACATAGGGGGAATAATAAGTCCCCTATGTGATAGCAAATTTACAATGCCCGGTCCTCTTTATGGAGACATCAAGGGTCTCTAAGATCCCTAATGTTACCTAGGGACCCCTAAAGAAGAATGGGGGGGCGCACACTCACACAAAATAGAAGAGATCAGGTGGCACTACAGACCATGAGCTTATACTATAACTGTTCCCC
Organism: Nanorana parkeri; assembly: GCF_000935625.1. Classification (NCBI taxonomy): domain Eukaryota; kingdom Metazoa; phylum Chordata; class Amphibia; order Anura; family Dicroglossidae; genus Nanorana; species Nanorana parkeri. Next base: position 577,233 of record NW_017307207.1, read on the forward strand.
GGACTGTCCCCTTCAAATTAATAGCTGTCACCGCTATTAGCAAAAACCGGGTGCCCCCCCCCCCCCCCCGCGGCACTGCTGCTGCCGCTCCAGGGAGGGATGAGAGACTCCATGGATCCGAAGTAAAATCACCGGCGGGGGCAGAGGAGCGAGCGGCGGCTGGCCGCAATTTAGGATGGCAGAGCGGCAAGTATACCGGAGCCGCTGTCATTCTGTCAGTTTTCGGATGACAGCGGCTCTGTGCGTGGCCGAACAAGGGATCGATAAATATCGTTGATATGTATCGATCCTCCTGTTCAGAGCAAACACCGGAGTAATCGTCTGATCACTCCGGTGTTAGTATTATGTGTCCCCAGTTATTTACAATGTGTCCCCAGTTATGAATGAACAGGCTGTGATTTACATCACTTCCTGTTCATTCATAAATGGGGACTAGCACTCACTACAGAAACTCCTCCCCATTCATAAACTGGTGATAGTAAAATATTTTTACTATCAGTTTCTGAATGAATGGGAAGCCTCTGTACTGAGTGCTTCCCATTCATTGAGTGCTGGGGCTGCAGAAAAAGAAATTGAGGACTCTATGTCCTCAATTTCTTTTTCTATTTCAAAAGGGAAATGTCAGGGGTCTGTTTAGACCCCGAAATGTCAGGGGTCTGTTTAGACCCCAGATATTTCACCGTAGCCGCCCCAACAGTAATAAAAATAAAAAATTAATTAAAAATGTAATTTATAAAAAATTACTAAAAAAAAAACACAACCCGTCCCTCCCCCCACACACATAACATACACCATATTGTGGTGTATGCCATGCACATGCACTGCAGTGCGTTGTTAGAATGCATCGCAGTGCATGATTTTTTTTCTTTAAAAAAACCCATTAATTTAACTGTGGCAGCGCATGGCAAAGCTTTGTCACGCATTACCATACGTTGTGATACCTTGTGTTTTTTGACCTTTTCGCAAAAAGGCTCAATTACAAATTTGCAAATATTTGTTATTTATTAACTCAATACATTTCTAACCCATGTCCACGGACAAGAAGTAACATAAAGTGCTAGGCGAGGATATTTGTGAAGATGATAGCTTCTTGCTTCTCTACTATCTTGTATTAGTCCGCAAAGGAAATTAGACTATGTTAATTTCCTTTGCGGAAAGGAGGAGAGAGAGGAGGAAGAGGATTGTGTACCATCTCAAAAACTATAGATGTGCAAAATACTGAGCAAAAAAAAAACATTTTGTGCCAACTATGTATCTGTTAAATAACGAGCTGTGAAGAATCCAGTGCATGAAGAAAAAAAAAGGTGCCTATTATGTATATAGTATACATGTATACCCACTTGTGTTGGCAAACAAACTATATACGTGAAAACACAATATATATGGGTGGTGAAAGGGTATTTACTAGCCCACCAACACTCCATACATTCCTTTATACGAAAGACTGTTAGTTCAACATTCTATTAGTTGATGGGGTCGATTTAGAACGTAGTGACAAAAAAAGGTGAGGGGCAGGATAGAAATTTTTTCTTGAATGAACGAAATTCTAACAGTGAATGTGGTTTTTGTTTGGGAAGCTCCATTCATTCCAAAATCAGACGTTAAATCAAATGAAATTTCGAGCGACATTCGTCAAGTGTCCGATGGCATTATTGGGTGGTAAGGAAAGATCTTTTGTACGAACATTTCTTCGTGTACCTACTAGTGTATGGCCAGCTTCACTTTCTAATGATGAATGGTTATTTGTCAAGAGGAACTTTACCCATATCTTGGGGGAAAAAAAGGCCGCTTTAGAAATGCTTAGTAATGGCAATCTACAAACAGATACTACTAGATAATTGCCGGCTTTTTATTTTTTGCATACTTTTTCTTTTCTTCCCCAGTCTTCTGACAGTGGCCATTTGTACTAAGGGCAGATTACTGGATCTCCCTTTACTTCCTGGAACTTTGACCCGTGTGACTAGGACATGAAACCATGCACATCATCTCAGGGGAGGAAAATGCCTTTCCCTGAGATCTCATGAGATTACAGATGAGATTTCCCAGCAATGCTCTGCTGATGTAACCTTCCCAGGATGCAATGCTTTGGCATGATTACATAATTTTGTGCCAAAATAGACCAGGATGTGGAAAAAAATTAATTTGTAAGTAAAATAAAAATGTTTGTTTAGCTATTGAATGTAAGATGATGTCATATCAACATGCAGAGCTGTATGCGGATGTGATTTTTTTATTCAAAGGGGGTAAAGGTCCGCTTTAACTTTCCTTTGTGATTTCACAATAAACGTTACAGATATGAGTAAGGCCTTGTTCACACCAAATGCAGAGCAGATCCGGAGCAGGTAAAATAGGGCTTGCCGCAGTTTTTTCACCTGCTCTGGATCTGCACGCTGCGATGTGAACTGGAGGTCAAAATACCATAGGAATACATTGGACGCAGTTTTGATCCGGCCTGCACCTGCTCTGGTCCGGATCTGCTCCGCGCTTGGTGTGAACAAGGCCTTACTCCATACAGTCAAATTCTTTCACAGATTTTCTAACCCATGTCCACGGACAAGAAGTAACATAAAGTGCTAGGCGAGGATATTTGTGAAGATGATCGCTTCTTGCTTCTCTACTATCTTGTATTAGTCCGCAAAGGATATTAAACTATGTTAATAAATAATAATTAGTAAATCAAAGAAATAAAACATTACGCATATAAAGGTTAGACAAAGCAGATATAATAAAATGGAGATGAAATAAAATGACTTGCTTATCTAGTATTTTTAATAAAGTAATAACTAAAGAATAGTTTGGCATGGAGTTCTGTACCAGATTAGTTAATATCTGTAGAAAAGCACACCGTTTTGCTTCACTTTTTGTGTTTACAACATTGGGACTGTTGCATGAAATACAAATAGCTAGGTGGATTCATTTTGAATTGTGTAGTCCATTGACAGAATTAATTTTACCCATTTTTCTGTGTAAAATGTTCAACAAAAGCAGATGAAAAACCAAAGTGCTTTTCTTTCTTTGGCAATTTTGAACTCTTTAGTGGAAGTTAAAAAATGCCGTCATAGACACATTTCTACAGAGTGAAAGGAGTCGAATCTTATCAATGCCAGAGAATTCTGGTCACATGCTACAGCAGTCAAACTGCTTGAGGCTCAGTCTACACCATTCATTTAAATATTGATCGTAATGTTTTAAAATTGGAGGAAAAAAACCCCATTATACCAGGACTGATCTGAGTTACACATTTTTTTTTTACAGGACTAATGATTTGTTGACTTTTTTTGGTTAGTTTAGATTGGTTATTGATCATATTAGTCGATATCTTTACATTTCAGAATGATTATTGGTATATTTACTACTGCCATGTTTGTTTTCATAGCCTAGAGCAGTGATGGTGAACCTATGGCATGCGTGCCGGGGCCTGCACACTCTGGGTTCTCACCTGGGGTGCTCCGTGCAGGCCTCCGGTGTCCCATGGGTCTCCGAGTCTCATTACGTTTTTTAAGTTGGCCACCGTGAATGGCCAAATCCTATTTAATATATTGCTGAACCAGCAATTTATTATAAAGCATCCCGTGGTGGTCTCTTGCTGATGCAGACCATACTGATCGCTCCCTTGTGGTGCTGCTGCTCACAGGAAGGAGCGATTAGTATGGTCTGAATCAGCCAGAGATGCAGATCACATTGATCCTCCACTAGACAACCAGGATAGTCCCCAGGTACCCCACTGGAGCCAGCAAAACAGGTAAGTAGTTGCAGTGGTCTAAGGTCCTGTCCATTCAATACAGTGTATATGACATAAGGACACTGGGGAACATTCCATTGTTGGAATGGAGGAGGAGACAGGCTGGAGGGAATGGTCTAACGGCCGGCTCTGAGGTTCGGGTGAGTATAACTGTTATTTTTCCACCTAGATGAAAACGAGCACTTAAAGTGACATTAAAGTCACATCACATCGCCCCCCACACACACACACACCACCAGTGCTGGTGTAAGGACTTACCTTTAAATGAAGCCTCTTGATCCGATTATCTTCTTTCCACTTGTTTTCAGGAGTCCCTCCTGTGATGGTGGTGGTCACTGACTGCTGGGTCTTCTGTGTCCCACGATGTCTGTCTGTGTGCATGCTCTTGGCTGCCTGCATTCACTTTCAGCGTAGCTCTCCTCCTCTCCCCTCGGAAGATCTCTACATGCCCCATGATCCTTCACGGCCGTTTGAGAATCTTCAGACGGGAGCGAGCGGCAGAGACACAGGTAAATAATTACCTATTTGGTAACTTAGTTTTTTTTTTATGGTTTTGCTTAGGTCTACTGCTTGTTTGTACTGGATCATATATGCAAAAAAACCCAAAGGGTTTCATTCTACTTTAACCCCCTCTGCTGGTTGACAGCAGCAGTGGACGGGTGCAATAGCTACCGTAGTCTGCTATTGGCTATTGCAAATTGAAATAGCCAATAGCAATCTAGCTATGCATTCCTATGCTGATTACTCTGCTAGATAGAGCAGATAACCCTTTTATGAGAGAAAATGTTTCTCTCCCAGGCGGCCAGGAGCCGCTATCCAATAGGGGGAGACTGCCGAAACATCCAGGAGAGTTAGGATGTCTAGAAATGAAAGTTTTTGTGCCCGGAGTTGCATGTCTGAGGAAGAAAATGGAGTAGTGCCGTCTACTTTGATGTCACGCTGTTTCTATCAGTTTGTCCAGCAGGTGTCGCCATGTGGCAGTCAGTGAGTGAGCTGAGGGCGGAAGAGAGGAGAATCTTCTGGAAGAGGCTGGAGGGGATGTGAACACTATATTATAACATACATTAGCGGATGTGTGTGGATCCAGCAGAGCCGGTGTTCGACACTACACCCGTGTGTGTGCTGTCACCAGACTCCCTCAGCACTGACAGGTATGGAGGACACAGCCTTCTCTTTATATACATTATAACACGTTTAGCGGTGTCTCCTAGTGAATGTGTGCAGGCAGCAGTGACTAAGTAGCAGCCAATCAGATACCTTCCTTCCGGTTATAACCTGAAGTATGATTGGACACAGCTAACGTTCCACTCAATGTCTGATCATTTCCCCGGGTCCGGAGGAGGTGATAGAAGTGCCAGCCTGGACTGAGTTGTATGTAATATATCTGTGCGGGAAGGGTTGGTACCATCACCGAGCACAGGGCTCCTCGTTGTGTATGGGCTGTTCTCTCATCACATCCACTGGGACATCCCTGCAGGGTTCGTCCACACGCTGATCAGTGACAGACAGTGCCGAGCCATGCTGGGACCGGATGTAGTGTGTGTGTGTGGGTGTGGGAGCGATGCATGCTGGGAAATGTAGTTTTCTTTGTGTAACTTTCTGTGCTATTCTATGTACAATCAGGAGGTTACCAACTTTTGAACTTGTTCCCATTTAGTCCTGTTTACGTTCTTTGAATGTGTGCAATTGTTTTTCCTGGCTGCATTTGGGGTGCAATTAACAAGTAATAGCACCGAAAGTGTGTTACACGTTTTGACGTGTTCCATGAACGCGCGTCAGTGTGCGCATTTGGCACATGCTTATGGAATGTGAAGGGACTAAAGGATATTTAGATTTTGCTTGTTATGTTCATGTAAAGATTATTTTTTTTTACAACCGCTAATCCGCGCTAAATGGATACCGATAGGGCTGCAGCTAACGATTATTTTCATAATCGATTAGTTAGCTGATTTATTAAGTTCAGTTAATCGGATAAAAAATTTAAAAAAAGGCTCCAGTGATGGACTAATTTGTATTGAGATTGTAGTCCATCACGGGAGCAAGCTTGGCACGGTTTAAGTAAAAAAAAAAAAAGTGTGGTGTGCAATATAGTACATTTATACAGCGGCGCAGTGCAGAATACCAGCAGCTTTAGAGGAATGTAGCAATAGTACATTATACCATAATGTACTATTGCTGGGATTTGTAGTCCTCTATAGCTGGTGGTATTCTCCATTGTGCTGTATAATGATTATACTGCGCAATGCAGATTACCACTGACCAGTTATAGAGGAACTACAAATTCCAGCAATAATACATTATACAGCGCAATGGAGAATACCACCAGCTATAGAGGAACAACAAGTCCCAGCAATAGTACATTATACAGG
>NW_017307207.1:583803-584648 GCF_000935625.1 Nanorana parkeri
CCCTTGTAAGTCGGCGGCGTGCTCTGCGGGCGTGTGTCCGGCTTGTGTGGTGAGCGTGGCATACGCGGCGTGGTCGTGGCATGCGTAGCGTAACTACTCGTACCTGTTCCACCATAGCACCCCTGTACTCCGGTTCCACAACGGCACCCCCACACAACTATTCCACCATTGCACGCCAATACAACTCTTCCTCGTTGCACCTTCATACACCTGTTCCACCGCTTCACACCCATACAACTGTTCCACACAGCACCCCCACACACCTATTCCACTACTACACCTATTCCACTACTGCACCCATACACCTGTTTCACACAGCACCCTTGTACACCTGTTCCACCACAGCACCCCCAAACACCTATTCCACCACATCACACTCATACACCTGTTCCACACTGCACCTCCATACCCCTTTTCCACCACCAGACCCCCGCACACTTATTCCACCACTGCATCCCTGCACACCTGTTCCACACTGCACCCCCACACACCTATTCCACTGCTTCACACCCATACACCTGGTCCACACTGCACACCCAAACACCTATTCCACCACTGCACCCCTATCCACCTATTCCACCACTGCCTCCCCCACACCTGTTCCACACTGCACACCTGTTCCACACTGCACACCTGTTCCACCACAGCACCCCCACACACCTATTCCACCCCCACACACCTATTCCAACACTATATCCCCGCACACTTGTTCCACACTGCAGCTCCGTACACCTATTCCACCACCGACTTGCTTTCAGAAGGTGGGCCCTCGATTGTCGGCGGGCCAGCGACGAGTGAGGCAGATCGCGCCGAGGAGGAGAGCAGCGGCGTGCGCGGCTTCAGCG
>NW_017307207.1:585752-605965 GCF_000935625.1 Nanorana parkeri
TCCTGTGCGGTGGGCGTGGCTTATGTGGCCTGTGCGGTGGGCACGGCGGCCGCAGCGTGTGGCTCAGGCCGCGCGTGGAGCCCTGAACAGGCAAATCAATCGATAGCCAACGAATCGACGATTGAAAACGTTTTCAATCGTCGATTTTAATCGACTTAATCGATTAACTGTTGCAGCTCTAGATACCGATAAGCTAAGTGTCAAAATTAACTATATAAAGTCCGCTGCCGTGCCAACTATGTAGTGTGAAATTTTTAAAACCATGCACCGCGCTGAACCTCTCTTAACCTCTCCTCTCTTTGTTTGATATATTGTTAAGAGAGGTTCTGCGCGGTGCATTGTTTTAAGAATTAAGAAGAAGTTCATGTAAAGAGTCCACATCTTAAAATGCCTCTCTTCTGTCTGCCTCTTACACAAATGCAGATTTAAAACAAAACAATAAACACTTCTTTTTTTTTTTCTTTCTTTTAGAGGTCCTCCCTACTGCAATCTGGTCAGACTGCCGCTCATCGCTCATCCGGTTCTAATTTAGGTTACACAGTACAGCTCCTCCTGATTTCATTATATATTGTTGGTCTAGCCCTGAAGCAGGGGAGTCCAATTCCCTCAACGCATTGCTGGAGATCTGGTCTGTCAGAACACAAGCACGAACAGGTATCCTTCAACTTCTACGTCTTCATATTTACAAAAGTACCTACCTCCTGGTATGCACATAAGTGTGCTTCCTAATCCCTTATGGACAAACAAGTCCTAATGACAGGGATGATATTGGTAGATTTCGCAGTTGTGTAGGGTTGGGAGAGGATTAGAGCACTGCCTGCATTAGCACTATGTGGAGCACATATGAGTGGATTTTACAGGATTCCAGCAGGGGATTTCAAAGTGGATTTTTTTCGCTTTACCCTGAAGACACAAGGATGATTTAAATTAGAACTATGGCCTCTCTTTTAAAAATAAAGTATGCACAGCAGCACTTGTCATCTGCACTTACAGTTTTTTTTATTTTTGCCCCTCTGTAAAGTCCCAGAAATACCTGTTGATTCTTCCAGTGTAGTCCACCAAATGCAGCTTCCTGTGATAGGATGGCAATAATGCTGCACTGCTCCTGAATTCAGAGCAGAGTTACCACTCTCGTTTAGGCGGTGTATGCTTGTGCTACAGTGGGGTGAAAAAATGTTGCAGGGGACATGGCTATCAGCATTGCCACTGCTGATTCGCAAGCCTGTAGCTTGTTGACATAATGATTTTATGCTCCTAGGCACACCTAGTTCTGGCAACTGTTTTCTGGATTGACAGCACTGCCACTGTGAGCTGCAGTGTCTGGGAGAAGGAGCGTGTGAGACACAAATGAAGGAGGATTTGGCTTAGTCAGGGAAGGGAAAGGATGGTTTCTGTTTTACTTTATAAATGGATTTGGTCCTTGTATGAACTGCCATACAAGAGCCTTTCATTGTACTAATTTAACTGTGCTTAAACTTTCCTGTTGTGTTTTTATACGGTATTTTTTTACTTGGCACCTGAGTGAAAAATACATCCATATCCCAAAACAGTAGAAGGAAGCAACTTAACTTATCAAACTCTTAAAGAGAATCTGTGATTTTTTTTCTTTGCAGGACAATCCTTTAATGCACACCTTTACAGATACACTTACTTGCATTCAGGGGTGTCCCTAGTATACCTGAATAAAGGAATAATGTCACCAGCACACCAGTTTTGTGTGCTGGTGTGCTGGTGACATTATTCCTTTATTCTGTGATTCACACGGTGCCTCCCGTGGTCACTACAAGCACCCACCCAGCTTGGGGTTATTCTGGTTAGGAGTGCAGCAAGACATCCTGTTTTTCCTAGTATACCTGAGGCGCAGAGGAGGGACATGTTTCCGGGGGAGGGGGGCGGTTGATGATCTGCTAGAAGTGCACGCTAACGTAGCTCTGGCCTTCATCCTGGTGGTGCACCTGCCCCAGCCCTGACCAGCATCCTGCTAAGTTCACTGATTGCCAGGAGCTGGGAGGGATGCCGGCCAGAGCGTCCCAAGTTGCTAAGAGCTGGGAGGGGAGAGGTGTATGTCCTGTACACATCTCCCCACCCGGCTCTTAGGAACCTGGGATGGTCTGGCTGGAAAGGGCTCTACCTGCCGCCCCCATGTGATCCAAAGAGATGCCTCCTTAGGCAACAGCCTCATGTTGCCTAATTATAGAAACAGCCCTGCTTGCATTCCTTTCACTCCCTCACTGATCTGTCCAGCTGTTGGGAGTAAAAGGAAAGCCGTGTGTATGCCTGTGGAGTCCGAGCCTACACAGGACTACAGATGAGGGCTGCAACAACTAATCTATTAAATGGATTATAATTGATAATAAGTATAATTGGAAACGATTCTCCTAATCGATTAGTTGATTTTCCATTTGTTGCAGCCGCTCTGCTCTTCCGTTCTCCTCCCAGCTGGTGCTGGCTGCAGCAGTCTGTGTCCCCTTCAATCCCTGCTGCTCTCCCCGCCTGCGTTGGCAGAGGCAGTGGGGACACAGACCACTGCAGCCGGAACCAGCGGAGAGCAGAGAATGCTGTGACTGCATCCCCCCCTGCTGGCCCCCGTACTTCTACTGCTGCCCTGGTCCTTTTCTGCCTCCCGTGCCTCCTCTCACCTGGCCCGACCGTGCCTCCTCTCGCCGTTTGAAATACCCAACAGCAGGCTGGCTATTGCTCCCAGCAATAAAGTAAAAAAAAAAAAAAGTTAAACTAAAATTAGACAAAGTTAAAAATGCAAAACAAATAAAAGAAAAATTAAGTTGAATAAACTAGAATTAAAATAGAAAAATAAAAATTTGTTGGTGTTATTTTAAATAAAGGTTGGTTATTTTATTATATTTGCTTTGAGTTTTACAATTCACATTATTTTAAATCCATGAAACTAAATAAAATGTCTAATGCATACAATTAAAAAAAATATATATAAAAAGTCATTTTCAGTTTCTGCCTGACAAATGTTGCTGCAGCAGGTGCGTTGCGTTGCCATTCATTTCAATGGATCCCAAATGCACCTCCTGTCCGCAGTGTGATCGGCCCGCACTGGAAGGTGCGGTTCTGCAATGTTCTGTGTTCCAGTGCAGTGCGATTTCAAAAAACGTGCATACTGTTTTATTATGCAGTAAACTTTGTCTGTAACGCTGCATTTGTGTATTTTATTTGAAATAAATGACAGTATTAATTTCCCATAACGTCTTCCAGGACAGCATCACGAGATGGAATCTATATCGGATTAATCAAAGTTTTATATCGGCTAACTACTCTATTATGAAAATAAACGTTAGCTGCAGCTAAAATACAGTAAATACGGCAGGAACGTGGTGTGTGTGTGTGTGTGTGTGTGTGTGTGTGTGTGTGGTTCGGGAGGTTGGAGCGAACACTTGCTTTGGCCTAAATTTGAAAAGCATGCTTTTTCTTTAGGCTCTGAAGGCAGAGCTCTGGCCCACCCTCCAGTCTTTGTTCACACCTAGCCGTGAATGCATGAAAAACGCGCAATGCGCTTGTGGTGCCATTAGTTGTTAATTACACCCCAATTGTGGCCAGAATCTGCTACAGAAGCTACTAGCCTGCATTTGCCGTGTGTGTTAAAATCAATGGGGAAATGCGTGGAAAAAAAACATAGGTGAGGCTGCAGGTCATGCTCCTCAATGTTGGTCAGTATGAAATGAAACAAAGGGTGGGCGAGAACAACAATTTTAAAGCGACTATCTGCATAGAATAGTTTCACGTCTTGAATCTGGTCACATCAATGATGGCTCAGAATATCTAGTGTATTATTTCTCTATACGATGTAAACCTATTCTGCAGCACTATACAAAGGATGGACATATCATGCAGACTGAAAATATTGAAGCAGTTAGTGACACGGCTTGTGACAACTGTAAGACATTCAGGCCATGAAGGGGATAACTAGTCAGTTATAGTAAGTCTTGAGAACTGGAAGAATGTGATTTGAAGATTTTACAGTGTGCTGGAAACATATTGGTTAATCCTTTTTCAATCAGGTGGTGAATGTGTGCTTTACTGTGTGTACCACATCCGCACATTGATTACATCGGACAGAAAACAATTCTCGTTGTTGATGTGTATAAGGATGGGTACATGTCTGTGACATATCTAACTGCCTGTGGCCAGTCATAACAGGACTACAACAGCAGCATTACATGTTAGCATGAGTATATTTACCTGAATCACTTTTTTTTCATGCATGCCAAAATATATATCTGCAAATGAAGTCACGTCTTTTTGTTTTTTTGCTGTCCACAGTGGGAAATTGCCATGGCAGACAGAGGACATGAAGAAAACAGACAACATCCACACAGTGCTCAAGGACTGTTGCATATGGCCATTGAGGCTGGTGCAGGGTCAGCCACACCAGACCAAATGGAACAGATGTCTGAAGAGGTATTATTTTAGTTCAAGGGTTTTGGCCTAAATGAAGGATTTATCTGAACAAATGTAATCCCTTATCTGCCAGGGGTGTGGAATTCCTATCGCCCGACACCCTGGACATGCAGTTTCGGGCGCCGGGGAAGTAGTTTTTTTTTGTACATTTAGCCCTGTTCTGGACAAGTGGAGCTAAATGTACATTGGGGAGCCGCCGCTCATTTTATACAAGTGATCTAATCAGATCACTTGTAGGAAAGGAGCAGAGGCGGTCGTGAACGAAGAACGTCCATGCTTCGTCTGCTCTCTGTGTGATCACTGAGACCGCAGCGCTGTAATGATGGCGCCACCTGTCTCAGCTGCAAGGAGGCTTTTATGCCCCTATGTCAGAGGTGGCCGAACTCCGGCCCTCCAGCTGTGGTGGAACTACAAATCCCATGAGGCATTGCAAGATTCTCACATCACAGCCACAGACATGACTCCCGGAGAGATGCATCATGGGATTTGTAGTTTCACCACAGCTGGAGGGCCAGAGTTTGGCCACACCTGCCCTATGTGAATAAAATTAAGCTGGGATACCTTCTCCAATATCAGAACTTCCGGTCAGCGGAAGATTTCCTCTGACCGGCAGTGCCATAGGGGAACATGGAGCCAGCTTCCCGTGCAATCAGGAAGCGGGGCATCGACTAATGACCTTCCTCCCGCTTCCAGGTCATTACTCGCCTCCCAGTTTCCTGATTGGACGAGAAGCTGCCTCGATGTTGATTGGCTGGGAAGCTGGTTTCCCGGGCAATCACAATCAAGCAGGCCAAACAACATGGAGCCTGTTTCCATGGCAATCGGGAAGCCGGGTAGCATCTCATTATCCGCTGCCCGGCTTCCTGATTCCATGGGAAGCCTGCTCCATGCCAACGGAAAGCACCAATACTCTGTATCGGCGAGTCCCGAAAGCAAAATATCAGTACCTGTACTCGATACCCAAAAACCAGTATTGGTGCATCCCTAGTTTTGATTAAAACTATTTTTTTGTATTGCAACAAGTAAATTGTCATGAAGGACAAGTAGATTTGGCCCCTGCTTTAGCCCTTGGATAAGTAGTTTTTAAAAAAATGTCCACACCCCTGGATGCTTACCTATGGTAAAGCAAAGGGATCCTCACATCCCACCACCTTCAATAGTGGGCTCATGTACAACTGTTATTGACAGCACTTGGTGGAATGAATACAGCTGTAAAAAGACATTGCTTCCCATTGTCACTTTATAATGTTTCTGCAGAAGTGAAAAAGTCAACCTGTGATTTGCCACACATTGAAAAGAAACTGGTTCTCTTACTGCCCTATCCAGCTTCACATACTTACATTCATGTCACTCCCCTCCTGTCACAGAATACATATATCCTCCGGGGTATTGGGCTTACTTGGAGATGCAGAACGATCGCCAGGTAGCGACTCCACTGGTGAATACTGATAAAGGCTAGACAAATGTAGGGGCAGAAGTTGGCAAAAAGTCAGCGGAGGCAGCAACAAACTGATGCAGGACACTAGGTCATCTCCCAGGGTAAGACCCCGTTCACACTGAGCGGTTTATTGCGCGATTTACGCTCCAAAATCACGCATATTTCCGCGCAATGTCGCTCAATGTAGCTTGTCCAATGTATTTCAATGGAGCTGTAAACATCTCACAGCTCAATGTCGCCTGTAGCTTGTCGCTCAAGCTTGTAGCTTGAACATAACCTATTTTTCGGCATATGTCGCGCGATTTGGCCCCAATAGACTCAATGGTGTTGCGCATTACAGGCGATATTTCACGACATCGCGCTACAGAAGGGTCACTTTTGCTCAGCAATATGGAAGGAAAGAATGTCACATCAAGACCGCTGTTGATTGGTTACAGTCCAATGTAGCAGCGACGAAGTCCCTCCCAAAAGTCGTGCTACGTAGCGCGACAAAATGTGCACTGTCGCTCAATATGGGGCAATGCAGCTCAATGCCGCTCAGCATGAAATCGAGCGGAAAAACGCGCGATTCTTCATGTCGCTCCACTTGCAGTGCGTACCGGCCCAATTGCGGCCCGGAACGCAGTGCTTCGCATTGAGGCCGGCTCCATTTTTTTTTTCCCGGGCAGGAGGGGGCGCGATGGGCCATTGTAGTGAATGGCGCTGTAGCCACACCCTCCAGCCGCAATGCGATCGCCCGCACAGGATCGCAGGGCACATTGTGCATGGGGTCCGGTACAGTGCGGTTTAAAATAGTGCTTGCAGCATTTTGATTGCACCAGACTGTGCCCTGCGATCCCGTGCGGGCGATCGCATTGCGGCCGGAGGGCGTAGCTACAGCGCCATTCACTTCAATGAGCTGGCTGCAATGCGATACAGTCCGTTCCAGCCGGAACGCACTGCAAGTGGTGTGAACAGGCCTTAAAACGGTACCAAGAACACGGCTGCAGGAGCAGCCATATTCTTACTATAACCACTTCCAGTGGAGGACGTACATTTACGTGAACCCGTGGGAAGTGGTTAAAAACACATACACACACACAACTAAAACAATAGTTAATAATAAAAAATGTCCCTCTCTCTTACCTGCTTACCTGTTTTGCAGGAAGGGAGGCTGCATTCCTGGGGTCCAGTGTGGCACTCGGGGATTCTCCTGATGTCCAGTGGAGAATCAGTGTGATCTCAGGCTGATGCAGACCATACATCGATCCCTGCTAGTCAATGGCAGCACCACTAGGGAGCCATCAGTATGATCTGCATCAGCAAGAGATGCAGATCATACTGATTCCCCACTGGACCACCAGGGAATGATTTTCATTTAATATATTGCCGTTTCGGCAATATATTAAATGGGATGTGGGGACTTACCAGGTTTAAAGATGGCCGCCGCTACTCGCGGCGGCCATCTTTAAAAACCTAATGTGCATTGAGGTTGCAGGTGTGGAATATAAAACCAGCCTTTTTGCTGACGATGTCATGCTCACCATCACCCAACCCCACACCTCAATTCCCAACCTGCTACACGTTTTGGAACGTTTCTCAGGGGTCTCGGGCTTAGTGGTGAACTGGAAGAAGTCGGAGGCCCTGAACGTTTCCCTAACTCAACCTGCATACGACAATTCCTGAAATACCTTGGTGTGAATATCACCCCCACATATTCTACGTTATATACAGCTAATTATATACCCCTATTCCAACACATAAAATCGTTGATGACTAGCTGGGAACACCATAAATTGTCATGGCTCGGAAGAGTGGCGGCGGGTATCCTCCCCAAGTTGTTATATTTCTTTAGAGTCTTGCCAATTGACATATCCCCATTTGCATTACGATCCCTACAAAAACGAATCCTAACATTTAGTTGGCACCCTATGAAACCTAGAGTCTCTAAGACCACCCTCTACAAACATAAAAAAGACGGGGGTATAGGCCTACCCAATATTTTACTTTATTATCAAGCATCCCAATTATTACCCCTTATCACGATACACCAGACGACTAATATCCCTCTATGGATAATGCTAGAAATCCCAGAATGTTCTCCAATCCCACCCTCGGCACTACAGTGGCTGCCGCCTAACAATAGACCCCTTACGCTTAGCCCTATTATGAGCAACACACAGAAAAGTGGGGGGTTTTTGAGAGGTATAACACCAACACTTGATTTCTTTGATATAAAAAAATATATTTATTTGACATATAAAAAAACGTGTACATTTCATGAAATAGAATCTTAGTTCAATATCATCTTAAGTACATTAAAACCATTGCATCCTAGTTCCAATTCATTTTGTTCATGCGCATTCATTTGGGAGATCCATGTATCCAATCCCTACGCGTTTCGCATATTGCTTCCTCAGGGGAGCATGGATCTGTCTAATAGGAGATTTTGAATTTTGAATTAGTTTATCTAGATCACGCAATATATAAATCCATTCTGAAGTCTAAACACCGAAGAAAACTGTGCTTCTGGCGGCTCCGCCGGACAGAGGGACACCCATAACCAAGATCACCCCCTAAGCCCAATCACCTCTCACTTTACCACCCAATGGGATTCCCGGATGCGGATAAAATTCCCCAGATCAAGTGTAGACAGGGATCGATATCCCGACGTCACCACTCCGTCCAGGGGTCAGTTTGGGGGCCCTGGGGCCACAAAAGAGGGTGCCCGTGGAACGAACAATTTTTTGGAGAGCCGCCTGTGCCGAGGAATTAGTTGAGCTATTATATCTCTCTATAGGACGTCATACCTCCTATCGTGTATGTTCATATTCATGTACATATAAGTACGAGTACACACACATATAAGTATTAGGTGGATCATTGACCCAAGATTACCTTTTTACCCGTCTAACCTAATGGGTCCATGTGTCTTCCATATTATTTAACCCTTTTATAAATCCAGTGCTATGTTATTGTGGTCCTATGTCAAATATTAGGACAGAAATAATCATAATAAACTACTTTATATGGATGTAAATAAAACGTGGCACACAAAAAAAAAATGTTTTGTTGCAGTGACTCATTGTGTTTGAAAGTTCCTGAATAAAGAGGAGGGGTGATAAACCCCCTCTAGTGTTCCATCCCTATCTGTTTATATGTATTACTATAAGTGTGTAGTGTCACAATAATCATAATAGTGAATTGAGTGAAAATTACTCGTAGAGTGGACGAAGCATATATCCACTTCTAAGTGATATTGTTAGTTTTATTCTTAGGTTTTTATGTGAAACAAACTTGTTTGTAAAGTGAAAGAAATATCTATTACTTGCTCCCCAATCAGGTGCCCGTCATTCATGTCCTCATCATTCTATTAGCCCTCCCCCTCCACACATAATTAATGCCTCACAAGGCCAACCAAACTTCATTAGTGCACCCAAAACTCCCCCCTCCCCTCCCAGTAAGTGTCGTCCATATGTGTAGCTCCACTTTTCATATTATAGGTAATTCATCATTGCTGGCATTATTATCCTGTTATCCGTCCCTCCATTATCTACACATTTTCCACATACCTGTTGTTTATAAGATACATGCATATAAAGTGGTTTATTATGATGGTTTCTGTCCTAATATTTGACATAGGACCACAATAACATAGCAACATAGGGTTAAATAATATGGAAGACACATGGACCCATTAGGTTAGACGGGTAAAAAGGTCATCTTGGGTCAATGATCCACCTAATACTTATAAGTACGAGTACACACACACATATATGTACATGAATATGAACATACACGATAGGAGGTATGACGTCCTATAGAGAGATATAATAGCTCAACTAATTCCTCGGCACAGGCGGCTCTCCAAAAAAATTGTTCGTTGCACGGGCACCCTCTTTTGTGGCCCCAGGGCCCCCAAATTGACCCCTGGACGGAGTGGTGACGTCGGGATATCGATCCCTGTCTACACTTGATCTGGGGAATTTTATCCGCATCCGGGAATCCCATTGGGTGGTAAGTGAGAGGTGATTGGGCTATGGGGGTGATCTTGGTGATGGGTGTCCTTCTGTCCCGCGGAGCCGCCAGAAGCAGTTTTCTTCGGTGTTTAGACTTCAGAATGGATTTACATATTGCGTGATCTAGATAAACTAATTCAAAATCTCCTATTAGACAGATCCATGCTCCCCTGAGGAAGCAATATGTGAAACACGTAGGGATTGGATACATGGATCTCCCAAATGAATGCGCACAAACAAAATGAATTGGAACTAGGATGCAATGGTTTTAATGTACTTAAGATGATATTGAACTAAGATTCTATTTCATGAAATGTACACATGTGTTTTATTATATGTCAAATAAATATATTTTTTTATATCAAAGAAATCAAGTGTTGGTGTTTACCTCTCAAAAAAAACCCACTTTTCTGTGTGTTGTTCCAAATGGTTATTACCTGAAGGGGGAGAGGTTACACCCGGTGACCACTGAGGTAGCAATTCACCATTGTATTTCTAGCCCTATTATGAGGCAAGCTTTAAAAGTGTGGGACTCTCTGAAATATTCAGCAGACTTAATATCTCCCTACCTGCCCCTTCTCCCTCTTCTTACCCAGCCATTGTTCCTCCCTGCATATACTAATCCGGAACAATTTAAATGGTGGAGCAACAATGGGTTTAAAATACTGAATGACTTCTTTAGCAATACTACTGTCCCCACCTGGTCATACCTTTTAAAGAACATAAACAGATCCCTGATGCAGAGCTATTCCGTTACTTCCAAATAAGACACTGGGTATCCTCTCTGCAAGACCGGAGAACTCCACACAGGTCACTTACTTGCTTTGAGCATATATGCCTGCACTCGCCAGATGGGCCCAAACAGGTGTCAATCTTGTACTCCAAACTCAACTCTCTGACGCGCATTAATCAACACTCTTATCCTGCCAAATGGGCCTCTGATCTCAATATAGATTGGACTGAGGAGGATTGGGGCAGGGCCTGGAGAAACATTTCCCGAAGCTCTCTTAGTGTCACCAATATAGAGGTGGCATATAAGGTGATGTTTCGCTGGTACCTGGTCCCTACTCGTTTGGCCAAAATATTCCCTACCTCATCCGCTGCCTGCTTCCGTGGGTGACATGCTACCTGGTGACATGCTCCACGTTTGGTGGACCTGTCCGTTCGCCTCCCGCTTCTGGACTAAAATTTATCGTCTACTAACCCGCCTATTTAACACCCGTATTCCTAAGAATCCTGTACAGGCCCTATTACACGCCACAATACCTGGTTTAACTACACCCCAAGGCTCCTTAGCACATCAGATCTTTCTAGAGGCCAAATTAACTCTAGCAGGTAACTGTAAAAAGCAAATCATCCCATATCGCGAATTTACACTTAGGTTAGACAACATCATGACAAGTGAGAGATTATCCAGTGTCCTAACAGATACCCATGCTACATTTTTGAAGATTTGGGAGCCTTGGGTGTTACACCAACATCCTGACTTGGATGTGGAAACCCTTAGACATCTATAGGAGGATTATTGTGGGACAAGGTGGATGCCCCCATAACGGAGATAGGCAGCGGAACCATTAAACCGACTTCGCAATGCAACCAACAATACGCCAAACCGATGGATTTACTCCCCACCCCACCCTTCCTCCCCCTTTTTATTCCTCTCTCCTTCAAAATATTTTCGTTTCAATACTCTTTACTTGCGGTAGATAGCCATGTAGCATGTATGATCATTTTGTACTTTTTTTTTTTTTTTTTACCCAACCTAAATATGTGAAAACCATATCTACTGAAACCTATGTGTACTGTCTACGCTATTTACGGAAATTTAATAAAAACCTTTGTTACAAAAACCTAATGTGCAGCCAGTCATTGCAGTGGGGACAGGGGGCTCGCACAGAGCACCCCAGGTAAGGATCTCGAGTGTGCGGATCCTCCGGTGCTGCGGGGGCCCAGCCGCCTCCACCTCCTGCCAGTCATGTGTGGCCGTCGGCCGATACTCGTGTAAGGTTCTCGGGCCCCTCAGGCGGCCCGGGCCCCTTACTTGAGTATCGGCCATACCCCCCTGACGGCGGCCCTGGTAGCAGCTGTGAAGCACACCCACTGCTTGCAGTCTAGTGCATGCAGTAAGTAGAGTTTCCAGCAGATGACAGCAAAACAACTAAGTGTGGAAAAAGGCTGCACTATGATGAAGCATCCACAAGATGGCGAAACATTAGGTTTGGTTGGGACACTTCCATAAACAATCCTTCACACACCACTGGCTGCGATGCTTCATTTGTACCAACTGACACTCCACACATACAAGATTAAATCAACCTTTAGCCAACAACCGTTTCGTGCAGTACCTCATCAAAGAAGTAGCCTATATGCCTTTTTATGACTCTGTATTTGAGCAATTACAGTGGGTTCTTAAAGCAGACCTTTACCCATATCTTTAAAATAACCACACACCTTTTTAGAAAGGTTTAGTAATAGCAATCTACAAACACATACTTCTAGATAATTGCAGGCTTTGTATTATTTGCATACCTTATGTTGCTTTCCTTCCCCAGTTTTCTGACAGTGGCCATGTTTACTAAGGGCAGATTACTAGCTCTCCTATTTCCTGGATTACTGGCACATGTGACTAGACATGTGACCATGCACATCATCTCAGGGGAGGAAAATACCTTTCCCTGAGATCTCATGAGATTACAAATTTCCCAGCTATGCTCTGCTAATGACAAGACAATGCCAGTGTCCATTGCTCTGGCAAACGGAAGTCATTTGCACTTTCAAAGCAGAAAGTGAATGCTGTGTAAGTATTTTAAAATTTACAGCATTTTACACCTGACATGTCTATGTTATTATTAATCAACATACATAGAGGGATACATTGGTATAATCTGATTTTAGAGTGTGAAGGTCCGCTTTAGCTCTCCCTGTGGATATACACCACCGTCTTTTAGGATGGAATGTATAGCTTGCTCCTCTAAAGAGAGCTGCTGTGATAGCGTTGTGAGAAAATGGAAGATTGTTTGAATGTTTTGGTTTGATACATTGGACCTGTAAGAGTTCAATTGTTACATTTAGTCTGTATAAAATATGAATTAAAATTTAAAGCAACCCGGTCAACCAATATCAAATTGAAAATAAAGCTGTTACCTGGGGTAAATAAAAAGAGTATAAATACGCTGAGGAATCATCACACTAAAGCTGGCCATACACCTATAGATTATCTACAGATTTTCTATGGTCAGATGGGAAAAAGTGCAACAAATTTCTCCATCTATGCTAAACTGTGTGGATGGAGGAATCTCCCACTGGGCCAAGCTTCAGTATCTTGCTAGTCGGCCCCGCTGGCTCTCAAAACACATAAACAATGCTTGCATCCAATCAGATTGTTCAGGTGTTTTGAGAGCTAGCGGGGCCAAACAGTTTAGCGCAGATGGAGTTATCTGTTGCACTCTTTCCATCTGACCATAGAAAATCTGCAGATAATCTATAGGTGTATGGCCAGCTTAAGTCTGTTGGGAAACTGATGAATGTTGTTCTCCAATGTTTCTGTGCTTTCTGGTTTCTTCTACCAACCCCTAAGTGCTTACACAACACTAATATGAAGTGGAGGTCAGCGGGAGGAACCAGGGAGGGGTTTAGACACACAGGTTTATTTGATGACAGGGTAAATAATTGTATCTGCCTTTTAAGTATTTATATTAAATATTATAAACTAGAGGCCATCACCTAAAATTGGTGGAAAAAAAATTCCAGCACAAGGGGCGAAAGGGGTTCTTCACAGTAAGATCAGTTAGGGTCTGGAACTCACTGCCACAGGCGGTGATTTCAGCAAATAATGTGGAATTGTTCAAGAAACTTTTGGACGATTTCTTAAGGGACCGTAATATACAGGGGTACGGGTACTCCTAGAATGAGATCCTAATAGGTTGGACTTGATGGACTAATGTCTTTATTCAACCTCAAATACTATATAATAATATTATTTAATACTGAACTACATGGAGATGAGTGCAGTAATGTATGCAACTTAAACAGGGGCGTCCCCGAGGCCAGGTGTCACCCGGTTTCTAGACCGGGTGACACCCCGCTGTGTCGTCATCGCGCGTGCATGGCCATCTGATTGATGCCTGCCGGGGGCCATTTTTTGGTGATTTACACCGGCAGAGAGAAGAGGGGACATTCTCCCGGCGGGATGAGGAATGCCGCCGGGTCCCCCCTCTCCTGACACTGTCGGGCTCTCGGTCCTTTACCGAGTGCCCGACTTTTTAGAGGGGGTGACACCAAAATGACAGTCATTTTGGTGTCACCCGGGTGCGGGCTGCACCCCCCCCTTGTGATGCCACTGAACTTAAATGACTTCAGCATCTTGTACAGCAGCACTTAAATTTTAGAATTCAACTCTTTTTTTTGGCATATATCTACTGGTTGCTACCATTTGTTGTAATTTGTAACATTTAAAAAAAAAAAATAAAGTTACCAAAAAGGTAAATGCTTACCTGTGTCTCCGCCGCTTGGTCTGAAGATCTGAAGCTTCATCCTGCATGGCCGCTCGAGATGGGGCGGGCGCATGAGCAGTAGAGATCTTCGGCGGGGAGAAGAGAAGACACGCAGTGGAGCTGAATGCACGCAGTTGGGAGCGTGCACGTCGGACAGACACCATGGGACAGGAAGGGACAGCAGTCTGAGCTGCATCAGACAACGGCACGAGCGCTGGGGGGACTCCTTAATACAAATGGAAGGAAGAAGATGATCGGATCAAGAGGCCTCACTTAATGTAAGTCCTTAACTGCCTCCGGGCCGGCCGTAGTAAAAAAAAACGGCCGACCGGGAGCTCACCAGATCTGAGCGGGCGTCTTTAGACGTCCGCTCAGACACGCCCCCTTGCGCTCGGAGCTTCATCAGCTTCTTTTGGGGGGTCCTAGGTGACATCAGGGGTTTTGGAGACCCCTGATGTCTCCATAAAGAGGACCTGTCACATATTTTGCTATCACATAAGGGGAGTTTAATTAGCTTCCGTATGTGATAGCAATAAAGTTTAGTGGAAAAAAAAAAAGGAAAAAAAAATGTAAGTTCCCCCCACCCCCCAAAATTTAAAGTTACACATAAAAAAATAAAAAAAACAATTTTTTTTTAAAAAGTCCCCACCCATACATACACGCATGCAAACATGCGTCGGGGGCGCATACGTGCAAAAAAGACGATTGCGCCCATTATGCCGCACATGTTACATATCGCCGCGAACGTCGGAGTGAGAGCAATAATTCTAGGTATGGTAGTTATCTGCGATTTCGCAGGTGCGTGCAATTTTAAAGCATGACATGTTTGGTGTCTATTTACCCAACGTGACCCGATCTTTTATATTTTACCAAAAAACTGGGTAATAATAAATGTTTCCTAACATAATGTAAAACATTTTCTGTCATTTTTCCTAATTATAGTAAAAAATTAAAACCGCAGTGGTGTTTAAATACCACCAAAAGAAAGCTCTATCTGTCCCCAAAAAATTGAATAAAATTCATTTCAGTACAGCGTTGCATGACGCAATAAACGTCAGTCAAAGTACTGCAGCGCTGAACACTGACAAATGGCCTGGCCAGGAAGGGGGTCTAAACACCTGGTCTTGAAGTGGTTAAAGCAGCATGGGGGGGTGGAGAGGAAAAAATGTGTGACTTTAACCTAGGAGAGAAAGGGGCACCATTAGGAGTCGGTCAGACTATGCTACTGAACATGAGCATGTGCTGGCAAAGGACCATGCTGACAGCAAGAAAGAGCAAAGAGATGACCCTATGTCTGCTGCTGCTCAGTCACTAAGCAATCACAGGCTGGGAGGTTGTCTAGCTGTGTTCATTAACTGCACCAGAGAAAAGTCATGTCCGCAGACTAGCTGTGCTGTGTAATGGGAAGTACATCCAAAATTGGCTTAGTTTCCAAAATGTGAAAATATGTCTATTCTGTGGAAAACAATGACTGACAAGGGCGCCTTGGGCAGGAGCAATAGAAAATCTAAGGAGGGTAGAAGCCACAAACCAAATTTGTAGGAGTCCAAGCGTATGTATTTCTTTCTAGAAATCGATGTATCTTTGGACTTATTCTCCTCACACCTTCAAGTATATGATGTGGCTGTGTAAATTCCATGATTAGCTGGCCAACAATGCAACATCTTTGTCAGATTAAAGCAGCTCCTATATTTATATTTCAATGAAGAAGACCTTTATCAACTAAATGAACGAATGTACTGGTAAGCTGCCACATATTTCAATTTTGTTTTTGGGTTCAAATACACTTTAAGGAATAGCCAGTTACCCTAAAGTCATGAGTTGGGTGAAACAAAATTGTTGTGCTGTTTTGTTCACTTCTGATTTTGTTTGATAAAGAATATGAATTGAATCCTCATCTGAGGTCTCAAAATATTGCCCTGTCTATGGCTATGCCCCACATAATGCAGACATTATAGCTGGTAAGGCATTATGGTAAGTGCTCTCCAGGTGTAGAATGTGATGTTCTGCTATATACCTATATGAACCTCTGGTAAATTCCTGGTTGAAGGTCAGTGGAACCATAGGAAGTAATCTTGATATCAATATTTCCTTCACCCTATGTATATTTAAGGAGGGTGGAACTTATAAATTCCAACATAAGAACTTTGTTCCAAGGTTAAGTCCTGCACTTTCTTTCTAAGTATTAATCATGTCCGCATTAGGTAGTCAGTTCAGGACTCCAGCCAAAATGGGTATTATGTTAATACCCCTTTTTGGCCACCCTCCATTTGGAATTTAAACAGGAATTATGTTTACAGTGGCTTTGGGTCTTTATCCATGTGCTGCATCCCATTTGCTTTTTTTTAAACTCTGGTGCTGCAGATTGTTCAGAAGGTTTAATCCTCTCTCTCTCTCATGGATTCCACGGCTTCCTCGACACTTTAGCAGCCCCACACAATCTTACCCATTACATGTCATTTTTTTCAGTGTTGTTTTATTGTTTGTACATAATGAAAAGGATTAAGAAACAAATACTTCAAGATGAATATACTGTTTAACATATATACATATTTGTATTCAGAGGAGTATAGTGGTCGGGCTAAGCTGCAGGTCTGTAGATGACAATTTAGGGCATATTATCCTTGGACATACACCGGATAGTTCATCATACAATTGCTTCTTTACATCCACAATTATGGCGTGGCCTGTTGTTGTTATATTACACAACCCCTTTGCTTCTGATACCGAAGTCATTGTTTTGTGCAGATACAAGGGTTATGGCTAGATGTTCAAATGTAATGTAATTTCACATGATGACTTGCAAAAGTAGTGGCCTTAAAAATTGTTAAAGGAAACCCGTACTGAGAAGAATCTGAAGGCAGCCATTCTAGTTACCTCCTGGCTGTCTTTGATTTGGAAAGGGAAATAACCTCCTCTAGGGTTTTATTACTCTGTCGCTTTGTTGAAATTTACCTTTTGGATGATCCTCAACAGGGACACTGATAGCAATAAAGAGTTCATAGGGGTTCTGGCCTCCTCCAGATTTCTCCATGTGCAACAAATTTCTCCATCTACGCTAAAACAGAGTGTTCTTACTGCTGTCCACAAAAAAAAAAAAAATTTGGCTGGAGATGCACTTTAATGCTTTGAGTCACTGTCTAGGAACAAGCGTGCAACCACTAAGTCTCCCCTGATAAAGTAGGTTCCCTCCTGCATACTTGTTTAGGGCCGGTTCACACCACAAACAGTTCCAGAGCGGTCAGGCTCTGGAACGAACTGTATCGCATTCCAGCTGGCTACCTGCGTTCAGGAGCAGGAGGGGTTGTGGCGGTGCATTGAAGTCAATGGCACCGCAGCCACACCCTCTGCCCTCAGGTGCTTGCAGCATTTTTGCAGATTGCGCTGGACCGGAGCGCAGGCACTAATGTGCTACACGTGCGGGCAGGGTGTGTGGCTTCGGTGCCCTTGACTTCAATGCACCACCACGCCCCCTCCCAGTCCCTGAAAGCAGGGAGCTGGCCAGAGTGCGTTCCAGAGCCTGAACGCTCTGAAACGCACTGTTTGTGGTGTGAACCGGCCCTTAGTCAGGTTGATATACGATAAGCAAACTATTTAATCAAACCTCCCAACTACTCCTTAATTGAAGGGACTGTCCCTCATGTGGAACAAAGTCCCTCTTTCCTCCTTGGTTGTCCGTCTTTTTGGTCCGATGTACAGTATCTATGAAAATGTACTATTTAACCACCAAAAGTGTTATTTTGCACTAAAATCTTTTTCTCTCAACTATCTTGTTTTCCATTTTGAAAAGTCAGTATAAAGGAAGAATAATTGTGAAAATAAAACAATTCTGGGTTCAACCAATCGTTTTTGGCATATAAATTAGCAGGGCTTGAAAAATCCACTCGTCCTCTCGTCTGTGACGAGAGGACGGTGGAGCCCGACGAGCAGCTAACGGCCGGCCGGGAGCTTAACACGGTCAAGCGATCGAGCGTCTCTAGAGACGCTCGATCGCTTGTATTAGCAGCTGTCACTGCCGTTGCTGGTCCCGAGATCCGCTGTGCCCGATGCGGCCAGGACTGGCACGGCTCTGTGACAGGAGAGCAAAGGGAGTACAGTATAAGAACTCCCTTTGATCTCCTCTCAGTCCCTGAATGCAGGAAGTGATGTATATTACATCACTTCCTGCATTCAGTGTCACTCTCCAGCTAGAGAAGCGGATGAAGCCGATCTCTGCTTCATCAGCTTCTCTGGGGGTCCCTAGGTGACATTAGGGGTCTTGGAGACCCCTGATGTCTCCATAAAGAGGACCCATCATGTAAATTGGCTATCCCATAGGGGGCTAATAGCAATAAAGTTGTGTTTAAAAAAAAAAAAAAGTAATACAAAGATTAAAGAATCTTAAAAAAGAAAACCTTTTTTTAAGTCGCCGCCACCCACATATACACGCAGATATGCGTCGGGTGCTCCTACGTACGAAAACGACGATTGCACCTATTGTGCCGCACATGTTACATATCGCTGCAAACGTCAGAGTGAGAGCAATAATTTTAGAGCCATTAATCACTGATAATGCTAAACTGATGAGCAGTAAAAGCGTTTTAATCGTCGCCTATGGGCGTTTTTTGCGATTTTTGCAGGCGCACGCAATTTTAAGGTTTGACACCGACTTTTATGTTTTACTAAAAATATGGGTAAGACTAAATGTTTTATAACATAATGTAGGGAAACTTTTTTTTTTTTTTTTTTAATTTCTTTATTTTTTTTACATTAATGGTACTTTTTTCATTATATAGTAAAAAAAAAAAAAACTCCCCGTGGGGTCACAAAAGAAAGCTCTATCTGTCCCCAAAAATGTTTAACATAAATTGCAAGGCTATAGTCCGGTCATGCTGACTGGTGAAATTTTTGACTGACTGGTGAGACACCGTCAAATTTTTCAAGCCCTGTAAATTAGGGATGCACCAATATATCGGCCGCCGAAACATATCGGTCGAAAATTACACTTTTGGCATAATGACGAAATTGCCATTTTCTAGCCGATACATCAGTACATCCATTCTTTCTCTCCTCTCCAACCGGGTGCTCCAGCGGGGAGGAGAAAAACTGTCACAGGAGGCCGAGCGCTACAGGATGAAAGCGCTGTGAGCGGCCGGCGTCTCTCCTCCCCGCAGCGCTCAGCCTCCTGTGACAGATCAGAGGAGAGCAGTGTGGGCAGCGAGAGCCAGCGCTGTCACAGAAGGCTGAGCTCCACTAGCTTAGCTTCCTGTGACAGCGTGTCAGGAAGGAGAGCGGGTACAATCAGTAAATGATCAGCGATCGCTGAGTGTTTGTAAATAATTGAGGACATAGCATGTTGACTATATCCTCAATTATGAATTAATGGGAAGTGATCTAAATCAGTGGTCCCCAACCCCCAGGCTGCGGACCGGTACCGGGCCGCCCAAGGAACATTAAATTATTTCCATTTTATTTACTGTGGTGTATTTCTCTCGGGTTTGTCCGACTTTCCAGGACGAGAAGTTAACCGGGAGCTGAGAGACGTCACCTAAAGCCGCACCAATACCGCGCATGCGCAAAATATTGTGATATCGGGGCGGTTTTAGGTGACGTCTGGAGCTGAGCGGCTGCAAGCGGCAGTGGCGTTGTAGCTTTGGTAAAGAGAAGGTGTGCATCGCTCTTCTCTCTGTTCACCGGTACTTTCTCATGTTTAACAGTGCTTGGTGTACGTGTATATTGTGTTTGCTCAAATTTAACCCACAAATTAGCAAAAATTAGTACGAAACAGACGTCGTTAGAAAGTTTTCTTGGGAAAAAGAAAAGGCCCAGTGAAGAGACAGAAGAAGGGCCTTCAACATCAAAGAAACATGTAACTTTTAA
>NW_017307207.1:607193-611189 GCF_000935625.1 Nanorana parkeri
CATTATATAGTAAAAAAAAAAAAAACTCCCCGTGGGGTCACAAAAGAAAGCTCTATCTGTCCCCAAAAATGTTTAACATAAATTGCAAGGCTATAGTCCGGTCATGCTGACTGGTGAAATTTTTGACTGACTGGTGAGACACCGTCAAATTTTTCAAGCCCTGTAAATTAGGGATGCACCAATATATCGGCCGCCGAAACATATCGGTCGAAAATTACACTTTTGGCATAATGACGAAATTGCCATTTTCTAGCCGATACATCAGTACATCCATTCTTTCTCTCCTCTCCAACCGGGTGCTCCAGCGGGGAGGAGAAAAACTGTCACAGGAGGCCGAGCGCTACAGGATGAAAGCGCTGTGAGCGGCCGGCGTCTCTCCTCCCCGCAGCGCTCAGCCTCCTGTGACAGATCAGAGGAGAGCAGTGTGGGCAGCGAGAGCCAGCGCTGTCACAGAAGGCTGAGCTCCACTAGCTTAGCTTCCTGTGACAGCGTGTCAGGAAGGAGAGCGGGTACAATCAGTAAATGATCAGCGATCGCTGAGTGTTTGTAAATAATTGAGGACATAGCATGTTGACTATATCCTCAATTATGAATTAATGGGAAGTGATCTAAATCAGTGGTCCCCAACCCCCAGGCTGCGGACCGGTACCGGGCCGCCCAAGGAACATTAAATTATTTCCATTTTATTTACTGTGGTGTATTTCTCTCGGGTTTGTCCGACTTTCCAGGACGAGAAGTTAACCGGGAGCTGAGAGACGTCACCTAAAGCCGCACCAATACCGCGCATGCGCAAAATATTGTGATATCGGGGCGGTTTTAGGTGACGTCTGGAGCTGAGCGGCTGCAAGCGGCAGTGGCGTTGTAGCTTTGGTAAAGAGAAGGTGTGCATCGCTCTTCTCTCTGTTCACCGGTACTTTCTCATGTTTAACAGTGCTTGGTGTACGTGTATATTGTGTTTGCTCAAATTTAACCCACAAATTAGCAAAAATTAGTACGAAACAGACGTCGTTAGAAAGTTTTCTTGGGAAAAAGAAAAGGCCCAGTGAAGAGACAGAAGAAGGGGCTTCAACATCAAAGAAACATGTAACTTTTAACAGACAATACCATGAGTCCTACTTGAAATATGGATTTATCGGGACAGGTGATTCCAATCTAAAATATAAACAATCAACCTCAGCGGGCCGTGGTAAAATTATCAAACGTTGACCGGTCCACGGTGATAAGGTTGGGGAGCACTGATCTACATCACCTCCTGTTCATTCATGATTGTGGTTATAGTAAACATACCATGTCCTCATGTTCTGAATGGACAGGAACACTCATAGAGGATTCCTGCTTATTGATAACGGGCTGCAGAAAAAGAGATTGAGGACTCTGTGTCCTCAATCTCTTTTTCTATTTTAAAAGGGAAATATCAGGGGTCTGTTTAGACCCCACTAATTTAAAACAATACACTAAATAAATAAAAACTTTACATCCCTTTTTAAAGACAAATGCATTCCTTCCACATGAATCCCAGAACGCCCTCCGTGAATGTATGGCATGAGCTATATGAATGGAGAAGCGGACGGGAAATGGGGGGAGACTGGCACAAAGCTATCACACTGAGAGTTGCTGGTGTTACATAGTATTTGAGGTTGAATAAAGACACATGTCCATCAAGTCCAACCTATTGTGTGTGTGTGTGTATAGGTCCCTGAGTCATCTCGTTATTAGGAGTACTTGTACCCTTGTATATTACCGTTTCTCAGGAAATCGTCCAAAAGCTTCTTGAATGATTCCAGACTATTAGCTGAAATCACTGCTTGTGGCAACGAGTTCCAAACCCTAACCGCTCGAACTGAGAAGAACCCCCTTCGCCCCTTGTGTTTGAATTTTTTTTCTACCAGTTTCAGGTGGTGGCCTCTAGTCTTTGTTACAGAATTAATCGTAAAAAGTTTGTTGCTAATGTCGCTATGACTATAGAACATTTTGTACATGAAAATCATGTCCCCCCCAAAACTGCACCGCATACTCCAGGTGAGGCCGAACCAGTGATGTGTAAAGTGGCAAAATTATAGACTTATCCCTGCAAAACATTCCCTTCTTTATGCAGGATAGGACTCTACTAGCTTTGCTTACCGCAACCTGGCACTGTAATCTATTATTGAGTTTATGGTCTACAATGACCCCCAAATCTTTCTCCATTTCAGACTTCCCTAGCGGCATACCCATTATGCTGACACAGTAAGCTGACCGCTCAGTGTTCGTATACCGCTCTCCATCCTGACTCGCCTATCACAGGACACCGCACTGTGACACTGCTGACTCCTCCCCCACACCCCCGACTCAGCCTCCTGTGACAGCTGTCTCCTCCCTGCACCTCTCTCTATCCTGATTTGCTTGTCACAGGAGGCTGAACAATGAGGTGTGGGAGGAGAACTTGGCTTCCTGTGCTAACGCTGACGGCACTCCCCTCCCCGCTCAGCCTCTTGAAAATGTCTCTCCTCCCCACGGGGCGCTGCTCTGTGTCCCTATTAATCCCAGCGGCCTCTGACGACAGTCGGGGGAAGCATTGGGGATCAGAGGGGACATGGAGCAGCAGGAAATTCACTTTGCAAAGAATACCCAACTCCATGCGAAGAAATTTAAAAAAAAATAAAAAATGTGCTTGTATATAATTGAATGATGGAAGTCAGCAGAGCTTTACCTCATTTACCAAGCTAAGAGGCAATTCCCTTGCAAAGTGAACAGCCCATTTGCCTTTAGTAAATCAGAACCAGTGACTCAGAACGTATTGCAGTCATTGGTTCAGCATGACATCCAGGCAACTATCATTTTAGAAGGAGAGGTTAGCAGTAACAGACTACATATTCTTCTTGACAATTTTCTATGAATAGTCTTGTTAGACAGGATACCCTGTGCTGCTGCTGTTTGTACTTGGTTAGTGGGGCTAGATATTTTTGTGAGCAGCATTTATAAGTGGTAAGACACTGCAGGTATAATCTGCTAAAACTCCACAACCTGCTGAAACTGGAGAGACTCAGAAATGGGACCCTCCAGTATTTCTGCCCTGAGGGTTCACAATATCTTTCAGTTTTAAATCTATTGTAGTAAAATGTTTTCCACCTAATATAATGGCCATATGTCAGTGCTTTGCTGGCATGCTCTCCCTGGGTGACATTTTGTAAAATGTTAGGATATTGCGCACACCACTTCTGCTGTTACAACTGGTCCGTGCACTTTCCTTGCTTTATTGTAGTAGCATTATGTCATATTAAAGTATGTTACCAGGAGCCCAGATAAGTGGCTTTTCTTCTGAGTTTGACATTTGCTTGCTGCTCTTGCTGATCTTAAACAGATGGAGACTAGGAAAGTGTTTGCCCTGCAGAAGAATTTCAATTCTCTGGCCTCAGATGGTAGTGATAAAAACCAGAGTACATTTGTGTTTACAGCCCTGAAAGCTCAGACATTTTTTTTTCCTTGCAGTTTTAACAGGGATTAGCACTCTATTCCATCTGAATCATGTTCCAGAGGTCTGTGAGAGAACTGCTGTCATAAAGGCATGTTCAAATACCTTAATAGTCTATCTTCCAGCTCTATGTGCTGTATTTATGCTGGACGAAGCACATATTATTTTAGTGTTCTGTAGCATAAATATCATGAACAATAATTTGCATCTCTCCCTGTAGCAGTTTTATCTGTTCGTTGTGACGCAAAAATTTTTACCAGCGTATAGGAAGTATTCAACCCCACAACATGGCTAACACACATGCATGTTGTTGTATGTAATGGCCCTTTTTCCATTACCATTTTCAACACATTTTTAGTTTTTTGTACATGCGTGCCTGTCTACATACACATGCATTCCTTGCCAGATGGCAGGGTTGGTTTTAATATTTACATTTTTTTATTATTATTAATTATTTTTTAACTTTTTATTTTATTTTATTTTACTTTTATCTCCCCCCCCCCCGCACTGAATTTAAGCCCCTATGTGCCAGATTTTGGAGGGGC
>NW_017307207.1:611207-622558 GCF_000935625.1 Nanorana parkeri
TTATCTCCCCCCCCCCGCACTGAATTTAAGCCCCTATGTGACAGACTTTGGAGGCGACAGGTTCTCTTTATGGAGACATCAGGGGTCTATTAGATCTCTGATGCCTCCCCTGCTCTCCAATACAGTCAATTAGGCATAGGATGGGGGGAGTTCCTAACAATATTTACATAAATAAACCGTGTGATGCGCTGGGATCGGCGCATGAGTACTGTGCCTGGGAACATAAATTAGCAGCTTTTGCTTTTTCCACTTCTCAAAACATCACCTGACAAATGTCCTATGCTTTTGGTTATGTGAGTAGCACTGGAGGGAACCTAGAGCAGCAGTTTTTCCAATGTATATCTGTCCATCTTTCTGGATGATTTTTGCTTCAAATGCTCACATAGGCAAGCGCAATGTATTTTCAAATTTTACTGATCACAAACCTGTGAAGGTGTTGCTCTCATGCTACTTTGTGTCCACACAAACTTGACTTAATTTTATATTAAAATGATGCTAACAATGTAATACCAACAGGCTCTTTTTTTCCCCCCCTGTATGTGTTCCAATGTAGCAATGAAAGGTGACAAAAGCTCTCCCAAATTTCAATGCAAACTGAGCTTTACCATCCCACTACCTTACATAAAAATCACACTAATGTGATATCTTTTAATCAGAAGATTGTATTATATTTTGGTTGATTATTGAAGAGGCACCAATTATGTTAAACATTATTTTAACATACACGTATGTTAAAAATTACAGTTTTATTCTTTTTTTTCCAAATTAACAATTTCTTCATTAAAATGTTGGCACTAAAAGTATCTACTACCAAATTAATTCCATATCTGTCCACAAAATCTAAAGGTTGTGGAACTCCAAAAACCCTCTGGGTCTTTGAAAACAAAAAGGCTCGGAGACTAAAGTGGATAAGAATAAGAATTTGTCTATAGGAACCAACAACAATTTATTAGCAGCTTTAGGAAAAAAGTAGGTTTGTTTTGGACAGCACAGCTTTTTCTGAATAGTATACTTCAAGTTAATCTGCAGAATTACAGAGCAGCTGATATGAGCCATACACTATTGCAGAATAGCTGATTTTCTATATCGGTCATAAGCTATAATCTTATGTCGAGGGCTGATTAATTTGTAATTTTATGGTAGCCTCTAAAGCATGACTTTCTCACCTTGTAGAGACGGAGGTGGCTACAGGAGGCCATGAACAGTGCCTTTGCAGGCCAGGCTGATGAAGTGCAGCAAATAAAGGAATGCCTACAGGAACTGAACACTGTTACAAGCGATGAAGATGGAGGTGGTCGGAAAAAAAGGGCACTGGAATTGCTTGCATACCTGTGTGAAAACCTTGATAATGCTTCTGGTAAATATAATTGCAATAATATTGGCTTAGTTGTTGGCAATGATTTGTTGCCATTTCTCCTAAAAAAGGTCAAAAGCCATTGGGGGGAATTTATCAAAACTGGAGCAGACAAAATCTGGAGCAGCTGTGCATGACAACCAACCAGCTTCTCTCTTCAGTTTGTTCAGCTAAGATTTGAAAATGAAAGGAAGAAGCTGATTGGTTACCGTGCACAGCTGCTCCAGATTTTGTCTGCTCCAGTTTTGATAAATTCCCCTCATTGTGTTTTGAGCCTCAAAAGAAATGCATTCAAAGTTCTGTCATAAATAGTGTGACAAATGGCCATGGAGGACACAAGGAATTGTCCTCAACTGGGTTTAAGTTGCCCCAGGTTAAAAGGCTCCACATTGGGACAGTGGAGAATGGATTTCTCTCTCACTAGGGCTCTAGAGTCTAGTCATTGCCACCACTACACTTGTTTGAAGCCACACTCCAGGCAGAATGATCATTTACACTACACTTTGGGTGTGTAAATTCTCATTAAAAAGCCGGATGTTATGTGCAGAGGTTGGCTGCAAAGTAGAAAAAAAAAATCTAACCCTGCAGTATGCCATCCCCCACACACAACGGCCAGCTTCCAAACAATGAGAGAGGGAGAGATGCGACCCAAGCTGTACTGAGCTCCGGTCTGTGATCCAGACAATATTCTATACAATATATAGAATGGAAGCAGCAGAATAAATGTAAGAGGACTTCAGACGGTGGCCTCGTATGGATTATTACCCAGTATGGGTTAAAATAAGAGACTCTATGGTCAATGTTGGCTAAACATTGACATGTGTTACAGTTTTGTCCAAGAATTTCAGAAATGGTTGCCCACATTCTCTCCTGGTAGTGTTTAAAAGTCTTGGCTAACTCCATACATTATGAATATACCTCATTTCTACTTGGGTCACCTTTTCCGGTGACAGTTGTCTAAGAAGCGAATTCTCTTCTTTCGGAGACGTCCTATTTTCTAGATATGTAAGATTAGTTTAGTTCCGAATCTAAGTTTGGACGAATTTCAGCATATTCGGACATTCAGATGCATCCAATTTCCGAATGAAAATTGAAAAAAAATTAAACAAGACCCTTTTAGGTCCTTAGGTTGTTTGGCGTTGGGGTTCCCCCTTAAAATTCTGTTGTCAAAATAAAATACTTTGAAAGTAAAAAATTCTGTCAGTCAAAAGTTAAAAAGAAAAATTCCCTTTTTTTTTCTTTTCCCCCCAATGTCACTTTGCTGCAACGTAAATTAATTTGTAAATATCATTTATTAAACAGATATTACAATGTCAACTGTGTATTTTAAAAGACCAAAAGGAAGTAAATAGAAGTTTGTTGTTAGAGTTTACATACACTTAAATGGTTTTTGGGATCACGTTTGTGTGTACAAATTCATATTCATTAGTGGACTGCATACATGTACTGATCAGCACTTTAATTCCTAGACTCACATAGTAGAGCCTAGATACATCCAATGTTACTTTTGTAATCCAAGTATTTTTAAGGACACGGCATTTAGCCAAAAATAATGACCTAATGCAAGCAATAGCTACATGGTGTGTGATGTTAAGACATATCATCAATGGAAGTAAAAGGAGTTTGCGTCATTTTACAGCATTTTCACAGCTGCGATCTAGAGATTGCTCGAGAGCTGTGCTATGAGAGAAGGAGCAATACAGAACTTAAAACAACCTCCATGCATAGATATTGTTAGATGGGATAGAAAGAGGAATAGCATCATGTTAACCATTTTGCTGCTGGACCAAGTTTTCCATTTTTCGCACACACATGATAAATTGAGTACAGTATTTGTTTTTGCTAGAAGACTTACTAAAAACTCCCAAAACTACACATTCTCTGAAAGCAGAATATGTCGAGGGCTGATTAATTTGTAATTTTATGGTAGCCTCTAAAGCATGACTTTCTCACCTTGTAGAGACGGAGGTGGCTACAGGAGGCCATGAACAGTGCCTTTGCAGGCCAGGCTGATGAAGTGCAGCAAATAAAGGAATGCCTACAGGAACTGAACACTGTTACAAGCGATGAAGATGGAGGTGGTCGGAAAAAAAGGGCACTGGAATTCCTTGCATACCTGAGTCACACAATATAATTGCAATAATATTGGCTTAGTTGTTGGCAATGATTTGTTGCCATTTCTCCTAAAAAAGGTCAAAAGCCATTGGGGGGAATTTATCAAAACTGGAGCAGACAAAATCTGGAGCAGCTGTGCATGACAACCAACCAGCTTCTCTCTTCAGTTTGTTCAGCTAAGATTTGAAAATGAAAGGAAGAAGCTGATTGGTTACCGTGCACAGCTGCTCCAGATTTTGTCTGCTCCAGTTTTGATAAATTCCCCTCATTGTGTTTTGAGCCTCAAAAGAAATGCATTCAAAGTTCTGTCATAAATAGTGTGACAAATGGCCATGGAGGACACAAGGAATTGTCCTCAACTGGGTTTAAGTTGCCCCAGGTTAAAAGGCTCCACATTGGGACAGTGGAGAATGGATTTCTCTCTCACTAGGGCTCTAGAGTCTAGTCATTGCCACCACTACACTTGTTTGAAGCCACACTCCAGGCAGAATGATCATTTACACTACACTTTGGGTGTGTAAATTCTCATTAAAAAGCCGGATGTTATGTGCAGAGGTTGGCTGCAAAGTAGAAAAAAAAAATCTAACCCTGCAGTATGCCATCCCCCACACACAACGGCCAGCTTCCAAACAATGAGAGAGGGAGAGATGCGACCCAAGCTGTACTGAGCTCCGGTCTGTGATCCAGACAATATTCTATACAATATATAGAATGGAAGCAGCAGAATAAATGTAAGAGGACTTCAGACGGTGGCCTCGTATGGATTATTACCCAGTATGGGTTAAAATAAGAGACTCTATGGTCAATGTTGGCTAAACATTGACATGTGTTACAGTTTTGTCCAAGAATTTCAGAAATGGTTGCCCACATTCTCTCCTGGTAGTGTTTAAAAGTCTTGGCTAACTCCATACATTATGAATATACCTCATTTCTACTTGGGTCACCTTTTCCGGTGACAGTTGTCTAAGAAGCGAATTCTCTTCTTTCGGAGACGTCCTATTTTCTAGATATGTAAGATTAGTTTAGTTCCGAATCTAAGTTTGGACGAATTTCAGCATATTCGGACATTCAGATGCATCCAATTTCCGAATGAAAATTGAAAAAAAATTAAACAAGACCCTTTTAGGTCCTTAGGTTGTTTGGCGTTGGGGTTCCCCCTTAAAATTCTGTTGTCAAAATAAAATACTTTGAAAGTAAAAAATTCTGTCAGTCAAAAGTTAAAAAGAAAAATTCCCTTTTTTTTTCTTTTCCCCCCAATGTCACTTTGCTGCAACGTAAATTAATTTGTAAATATCATTTATTAAACAGATATTACAATGTCAACTGTGTATTTTAAAAGACCAAAAGGAAGTAAATAGAAGTTTGTTGTTAGAGTTTACATACACTTAAATGGTTTTTGGGATCACGTTTGTGTGTACAAATTCATATTCATTAGTGGACTGCATACATGTACTGATCAGCACTTTAATTCCTAGACTCACATAGTAGAGCCTAGATACATCCAATGTTACTTTTGTAATCCAAGTATTTTTAAGGACACGGCATTTAGCCAAAAATAATGACCTAATGCAAGCAATAGCTACATGGTGTGTGATGTTAAGACATATCATCAATGGAAGTAAAAGGAGTTTGCGTCATTTTACAGCATTTTCACAGCTGCGATCTAGAGATTGCTCGAGAGCTGTGCTATGAGAGAAGGAGCAATACAGAACTTAAAACAACCTCCATGCATAGATATTGTTAGATGGGATAGAAAGAGGAATAGCATCATGTTAACCATTTTGCTGCTGGACCAAGTTTTCCATTTTTCGCACACACATGATAAATTGAGTACAGTATTTGTTTTTGCTAGAAGACTTACTAAAAACTCCCAAAACTACACATTCTCTGAAAGCAGAAGGTCTGATCAATAAAGAGAGGGAAGTTGCAGTTTGGTGATTGTTGCATTCATTTCTTTATAAATACACAAAAAAAAAAGCAAGCTGACTTGGTATTCAGCACTCTATCTAAAGGGTCTTCTGTCTTCTGAAACACTATAGTGGTTTATATTTGTTAGGTCATCTCCTTTTCCCATTCTGACAGATTTCTGCAAGCTGGGTGGGATGGAACTGCTGTTGAATCGCTACTTGAGCTGCCCTGAAGCTGAGCTTTGCTGGAGAGCTGCTGACCTGATTGGCATCTGTAGCCAGAACGTACCGTTTGTTCAGGAGTGCGCATTATGTCTTGGTGCTATTAACAAATTGCTGCAATTACTGGATCAAGACAGCAGTGAACAAGTCAGGATAAAAGCCCTTTTTGCGATTTCTTGTAAGTCTTTTACTTTTCTTTATATTTGATTTTAAAGTACAAATTAAACTCGGCAGTTATTTTAGATTTTTATAAATGCTGTTAAGCTTCTCATGTTTTGAGGACTCCTGTGACAAGGCCTCTCTACTGTAGTTTCCAGGTATCCCTTCTGACATACCGATTACAAGGCTAAGCAAAGTGATTCACTCCCCCAGCTGCATTCTACACTAAAATAATTCCGAAGCATGACTAAGAATGCTTTGCAATGGTTGTGCCAGAGGTGGGGATAATGGTGCAGAGCTTTCATTATCATTGTCCAATATAAGAAGCTGGTTGGTGAATCAACCCAACACATGTCCCAAGCAAATATATTGGTTTTCAGCAGCCCAGGCCTCTAAGAAGCCATTCAACCACATGTTCGTTTAGTATACTACACGTTTTATAATTTTGGTAAATTTTATGTACATACTAGCCTCTGAATTACACTACTGTATTATCCCCCCAGCTTTCAAAACCCAATAGCTTTAGAGAGAAGGTCTGAAATGTAGAGAGGGATCTGATTTGTTGCTGTGAGCAACACCCTGACACCCCTTTTTCCTTTCTTTGACATAACATGCTCATAACATGAAAAGAGGCTAAGTAATGTGTAACACTTGCTCAAGCTAAAGGTGTTTTGGTTCAGGTATTTATCAGAATAAGTATCTATGCCAGGCAATATGACAGCCCAAAGATAAAAGATATACATTCTGGTGCCAGAGCTGTAGTGTTCTGGGCTGTGTATAGGCAGGTTGTTTTACACAGCTGAAGCTCCCTGTTGTGGCCTCTAACCTTGTGATCTATTACTGGGGATGAGAAGAGGCTTTCCTACTACTTGCATCATACTAATGACCACGTGCTACCAAGATGCTCTTCAGTCACGTGACCGGAGTTTGAGGACTAGGACTTCTTTAACTGTATACTGTTGCTGCATATTGAGGATGTCAGAAGTGAATGCAAACCTGTAAATTATTGATAGGTTTTCTTTAAAATGCAGTGCGATAGTCATATCACTTCTTGCAAGTGACCACATGTGAATATCGGGTAACTCTATTAAAGTGTCATATTGTGGCTTTCAGGCCTGGTTCGGGAGCAAGAAGCTGGGCTGGCTGAATTTGTGAAGATGGATGGCTTTTCTGTTTTAATGCGTGCCATGCAGAGTGATGTAGAGAAACTAAAAATAAAATCTGCTTTTCTACTGCAGAATCTGCTGTTTAGCCACCCAGAACAAAAAGGTAATTCAAATTGCATTTTAAGGGAATTTTGGTTGGTCAAAAGATTTCATTTATATTTTTTTAAATCAAATTTATTTTAAATCAAATATATTTTAAGCATGCTTACATGCATAAAGGGATGCACCGATAACGGTACTAGTATCGGTATTGGTGCCGATAACGAGTATTGGGACAAGTACTCATACTTGCCCAAATGCTCCGATACTTACCCCCGATACCGGATCTGCTGCAAGGGAGCATGGAGCCGGCTTCCTGGCCAATCGGGAAGCCTGCTTCACTTTTTGCTAGGCAGCGATCAGAAAGCCGGGCAGCACGTCGTGACCTGTCTCCCGGCTTCCTGATTGATCAGAAAGGCAGGCTGACTAGCAATAAGTGAAGCCAGCTCCCTAGCCAATCAGAAAGCCATGCGGCACGTCATGACCCGCTGCCCACCTTCCTGATTGGTCAGGCTGCCTTGTCGTGTCTAAAGGGAAGTGAAGCCGGTGTTCTTTCAATAGAACACCAGCTTCTCAGGCAATCAGGAAGCCAGGCGGCGGGTGACCCACCTCCTGATAATCCGGGCCCACGGATGCCGGTATCGGTATTCAGTATCGGTGAGTACAAAAAAAAAAAAATTAGTACCCCTACTCGATAATGAAAAAACGGTATTGGTGCATCCCTACATACTGTACATGCATACTTACATACTTCTCACAGTTTTGGCAATAATAATGTGTACATAATTAGCATAGCTAACAAAGTAATTCATAATACATTCTTTTATTTGTCCTGATTTATAGGGTATATCATACAGTATGTCTGGGATTTCAGTTTATTTTGTAAGTTATAGGTCACAAAATATAACGAGTGAAATATAATTTTAGTGTGGAACAATTTTAGAATGTGGTCTGTTTTTTATCTTTTTTTTTTTTTTTTTTACCTTTTAAGGCTGGGTTCACACCTGGACGTACCGAATATGCACGTTTGCCGCGCGCTTTTACCATGATTTGCGGTAAAAGAAACGTGCGACAAACGCGCGTTAACGAGCGCTATCTGGCTGTATCCTAATGGATACGCGCGGCAAATACGCCCCAAAGAAGCTCCTGTACTTCTTTGGGCGTTTTACAGCATGTTCCTACACGCTGTAAAACACCCAGGTGGGAACCATGCCCATAGGCAATTATCGGTTTTCACATGTTGAGCGTTTTACAGAGCGTAGAAACGCGCTGTAAAATGCCCGGGTCTGAACCAGGCCTAAGGCCTGGTTCACACCAAGCGCGTTCCAGGAGCAGAGCGGAGCGGTTACAGACTGGATCAAAACTGCGTCCAATGTATTCCAATGGTATTTTGGGCTCTAGTTCACACCGCAGCGTTCAGTTCCAGAGCATGTAAAAAAAACTGCAGCAAGCCCTATTTCTCCTGCTCTGGAACGCATGCAAACGCCCTGGAAGGCAATAAAAGCCCATTCTAAACTTGAAAAAAACAATTTTTTTTTTTTTTAACCAAAAACTACCCGGAACGCATCAAAAACGCGGCACAACCCACTGCACTGCGTGTGCAGAAACTCATGCAGATCTGGTCTGCATTTGGTGTGAACAAGGGCTAAGGGTTATTTTTTTATTCTCAGCGATAACTTTGTAACACACAGCCGGCTAGCAGATTCACAACACAGTGAGCTCTGACTGTCACGGCTCTGCGATCAGCTCTCCCTGTGACCACCTAATCTGCTGTTGAGGGTCTGCCTCGGACCTCAGGGGGGTAATTCAATGAGCGCTGGCCCCTTTACGGACGGACCAGCGCTCATTGTACCGCATGACTGGATTATCCTGTCACTGGTCGTTCACGAACTGAACGATGGTGACGGTACAATCTCTTCATCGGTCGGGAAGAGGTTGAGTACATTTCCATAGAACTGCTCCTATAAAAAAAAAAAAAAAATCTGCTAATTTTAACTGCACTTACACTCATGGGTTTTTATTATCCGTTTATACAGTAAACCTTTTACTGCCACTACTGTAACAATGGGGGCTGTGAGCTTGTGTTTACTTCAGGCTTGTAGTTGAAGTGATACATGTCGGCACATGTATGTTTTTTAAAGGCTTCAACAAAGCTGCTTGAAGCTTGCTAAAAGCTTTGGAAATACATTGTAAAGGCTTACTGTACACTGTTAGTTTTTTCACATGCTGATCCCCATATGTACAGGGTCTTTCAGGAAGTCCCACATTCCTCTGGCTGAATTTTACACTAAAATAATTCAGCATCATGGGTCAGACTGTTTTTGTAATGAAATTGCATGACAGGTGGGTAGAGCTGGGAATTTTGTTGCAGAGGTTTCATTGTCTGATATAAGAGGCTGGTTGGTGATGCAAACCACCATTCGTGCTCCAAGTGTTGCCCGAACTTCAAAGGAGCCATTCAAGAAAATGTGTATCCAATAGTCTACATGTTTTATCATTTTTATGTACATACTAGCCTCTGAATTACACTTCTGTTCTCCCTATGTACCTTTCATAACCCAATAGCTTTAAACAGCAGGTCCGAAATATAGAGAAGGATCTGGTTGGTCGCTGTAGGCAACAACCCAAACCTACCTGATCACTGCATTCAACTAGATGAACTACCTCCCATCTAGTGGCCGGACAGGAGCCTTGTAGATGCGGGTGGGCGTCTTAAAATGCCCTTCCCCGCCCGCACTTGTGCGCGGCGCCCAGTGTGCACAAGTGGGGAAAAAAAAAAAAAATGTACATGGCCAGTGATGGCTGCATACATACAAGCATTCCGGCGTCTGTAGAAACACCCGATCGCTTGTTTTAGGTGCGGGTGTCATCCCCCAACATCAGCAGATCTCCGCTTCATCAGCTTCTCTGGGGGTCCCTAAGTGACATTAAGGGTCTTGGAGACCCCTGATGTCTGCATAAGGAGGACCTGCCATATAAATTGGCTATTACAAAGCAAACAATATTACAAATGTGATGGCAATAAAGTTAAGTGTTAAAAAAAATATATAGTCTAAAAAAAAAAAAGTCCCCCTCCCCCCACATACAAACACAAACACACACACACACACACACATTGGGCAAGCCTACGTGCGAAAACAACGATTGCTCCTATTGTGCCGCACATGTTACATATTACCGCAAACAACGGAGTGAGAGTAATAATTTTAGGGCCATTAATCGCTGATAACACTAAACTGATGACAATTTTAGGTGTGGCCGTTTTTTGCGATTTCGCAGGCACACACAATTTTAAGACTTGACGTGCTTGGTGTCTATTCACCCAACGTGACCCCGTCTTTTATGTTTTACTAAAAAATTGGGGTGATAAATGTTGCATAGCATTTCATAAGGAAAACAGGTTTTTTTTTTCCAAAACTTATGGTAATTTTGTTTCA
Organism: Nanorana parkeri; assembly: GCF_000935625.1. Classification (NCBI taxonomy): domain Eukaryota; kingdom Metazoa; phylum Chordata; class Amphibia; order Anura; family Dicroglossidae; genus Nanorana; species Nanorana parkeri. The sequence goes on from NW_017307207.1 coordinate 621,607, forward strand.
TATAGTTAAAAAAAAAACTGGTGATTAAATACCACTAAAAGCTCCATCTGTCCCCAAAAAATGGTATAAAATTAATTTCAGTACAGCGTTGCAGGACGGAATAAATGTCAGTCAAAGTACCGCAATGCTGAAAAAGGGCCTGGCCAGGAAGGGGGTTTGACACCCCGGTCTTTAAGTGGTTAAAGTGACATTAAACTCAGGAGTTAAATCTTAAAAATGCATTCAAGTAACTTACACAAATAAGATACTTTTGTGTTTAAATAGTTTGTCTCTCAGCTGTAGATCCTCAAATCATCTCTGAATTGGTGCTGACACTGTCCTTCCTTCTGGAGAGGGGCTACATTTGTTCCCCATGGTCCCTGTGTGTGTTGTAAAGTAGTCACCACTCCAAGCTCGCTCCTGTGATGAGACTATAACTTCACTACAAATTGGCTAACTAAACGTGAGATTGTAGTCTACAACGCCTGCTTGCTTAAAACAGAGAATTGGATACAAAATTGGAGAACTGGATAAAAAAAACACAAACTGCACCTAGTGAAATACTGTTTAATATAACATAAAGCAAAAATGCATCTAACTACTCACATGGTCCATAAAGGAAATAGCGCATAACATACACCCATGTGGTTGACCAATATCGCAATATATATTTGCAATGCAATTTTACTGAAGTTTGCTCTGATGAAGAGTAAACTTTCCCTGAAACGTGTTAGCTCTTTGTAGCCCTTTGGATTGAAGCCTTGGTCTTCTGGTCATTGCTCAGGGTCGGCCTTAGGGGTGTGCGAGCCGTGCAGCCGCACAGGACGCCATGGCAACAAGGGCGCCGTGCGACCGTCACAGCTCGTCCTGTGGGCGGCTTCTCTCCCCCTCACCGCTGGCCATCCGATATGACAGCGCTCCCTCGTCCGCCCCCCCCCCCCTTCAGGGGGGGGGGGGCGGGGGGGGGGGGGGC
>NW_017307207.1:623003-675213 GCF_000935625.1 Nanorana parkeri
ACATGCATGGCGTCATGTAACGTCATGCTCCCTGCCTCCAAGATGGTGGTACGCATTCACAGAACACGCTGGTGGCCAACATGGCCGCCGCACATTCTCAAACAAATTATTATTATGTGTCTGAATACATTTCTTGTATATTCGGACATGTATAGTAATTCGTTAATTTACATCTAGCCCGGGGTCTGTGTTCTGTTTTTTTTTTATTTTTACTTTTCTAGATGCACTTACTTGAAAAAAGGATCGGCATGACATCCTGACACTTTATTTTTATAGACTCTATTGTAGTTTGACATTTATTGTTTACCTTCTGTTGTTTTATTTGATAAGAATACTTATATTGTGCCTACAAGTTTAATACCTTTGAATAAAAGTTTTATTTTTATCATACTTTTTAATATGTTTCTTTGCGGCTTAACAAAATAGGAGTCTTTAAATGGTGCGGATATTGGGGGAAATGGGTGTGGTTACGGGGGAGTGGCCACTAAAGGGTGTGGCCACTGAGGGGCGCTGTAAAGCTTTCTCGCACAGGGCGCCTGAAGGCCTAAGGCCGGCCCTCTCATTGCTATTGCGATATTGGTCAGCTACATTGGTGTATGTTATGCGCCATTTACTTTTATGGACCATATGAGTAGTTGGATGCAGTTTTGCTTTTTATTTGATCATATGCAGTATTTCACTAGGTGCAGACGCTGTTTCTGTGTTTTTGTTGTTTTTTTTTTTGTTTTTTTTACATGAGTCTTGAAGGAAATTCCCCTTCTGTGTGTTGAACAGCAGCCTCCCTTAGGCTGGGTTCACACCTAGGCATATCGAATATGCGACAAACGCGCATTTCCGAGGCTGTATCCCAATGGATACGCGTGGCAAATACGCCCCAAAGAAGCTCCTGTACTTCTTTGGACGTAGGGCGTTTTGCAGCGCGTTCCTACGCGTTGTAAAACGCCCAGGTGGGAACCATGCCCATAGGCAATCATTGGTTTTCACATGTTGAGCGTTTTACAGAGCGTAGGAACGCGCTGTAAAACGCCCAGGTCTGAACCAGGCCTAAGTCATCCTGTATCCAAGAAGACTATTTTCGATTCTTGGTGGTCGATGCATGCCTTGGGGTTTGGATTATGTTAGAGAATTGGATTTACTAACAGGGAAACCTTTTAGTATAGTCAGGCCAATGATAGAGGTTTAAGATGCAAATTGTTTACCTTATGAATCATTGCTTGATTTCATTTTATAGTGGGAGTATAGGCAAAATGAAAATGTTCACATATGGTGTCTGTCACAATGTCCAGCAATCCATGCCAGATTTTTATATTGGTCCCTGGTGCTTGGCTGTCAGCCTATGGCAGTGATGGCGAACGTTTTTGAACCCGAGTGCCCAAACTGCAACGCAAAATCAATTTATTTACCTCAAAGTGCCAGCGCTGAAAATAAGTATAGTATTGTGTTGCAGTTTGGGCGCTGGGCTTTAAAAAACATTCAACATCACTGCCTTAGGCAAAATAGGGAAACACGCATATTCAAAAATGTATACACTCAATAAAACACACATCACACACTCATTATAAAAAGAAACCACACATACATAGATATCACACACATTAAAAACACATCGCACACGTAATGAAACACACCTTAAAACACACACATCAAAAAACACACATAATTTTTTAATTTTAAGTTTTATTTTTTTTAACTCGGGCTTCGGGGAAATATCAGGGGTCTAAACAGCCCCCTGATATTTCCTTTTTATAATAGAAAAAGAAATTGAGGACACAAAAGTCCTCAATCTCTCTCTTTTTTTTTTTTGCAGCCTCTGTTCTAAATGAATGGAAAGCACAGAGGCTTCCCATTCATTCAGAAACTATTTACTATCAAGCAGTTTCTGAATGGGGAGGAGCCTCTGTACAGAGTGCTTCTCCCCATTGGGAAACTCATGAATGAACAAGAAGTGATGTAAATCACGTCCTGTTCATTCATAACTGGGGACACATAGTACTATGTCAGCCACATTGGTGGCTAAGGACGGAGCCGTTGTCACAGCAGCATGTGCGGTGAGGAGAGGGAGAGCCGCCGACTGTCAGATCCAGGCCGAGCTGCTCTCTCTCTCTCTCTCTCTCCTCACCGCTCGGCATGCTGCTGATGATAGCGGCTCCGACCCCCGCCGCTGCCTGCAGCGCCTCGTTGACTTCTCGGATCCCCACTGCATACAGAAGGGGGAGAGCAGCGGGGATCCAGAGAAGCCCCACGTCAGGAGGACAGGACATCGCAATCTACCAGGGATCGACCTAATGAGCACCCCTGATTTATTATATTGCTGGTTCGGCAATATATTAAATAGAATCTGCCAGGTTTAAAGATGGCCGCCGCGATTCGCAGCGGCCATCTTTAAAAACTTAACATGACTTTACAGTGACCTGCACCTGGAGTGTGCGGGTCACTGTAACCGGGACCTAGGCTCGCGTGCCACCAGAGGAGCCTCTGCGTGCCATAGGTTCGCCACCGCTGGCCTATGGTGTTCCACAAGGCTGCAGCCCATCTGAACACCTCCTCCCCTATTTAGCACTCTTTTACTTGTTGCTTTTCGTTCGAGCAACAATTCTTATTTCCTGTGTCGGACCCCTTGTGTTTCCTGTGATCTCCTGTGCTTGTATACTTTTTGGATCCCTGCTTTGTGCTGATTCTCCTGTGTCTGTGATCTCCCTGTTGGCTATTTCCCCTTTGCTTGGTTCTTGTGTACCCACTTCTTGTAGTTCCTGTGTGCTGGTCTTCTATCTTGTTCGTACGCTTCCCCCTCCAACTCTGTGCTCTCATCTGTGTGCCTGTACTTGGCACATTCCCCTAGTGCTATACTGCTCTGCAAGACCTAGAGCTTACTATTCCTGGTGCTCCAGTTCCCAAATCATGACCGTGTCACTAGCATAAACACAACAGTTTGTGTGAGTATCCTTTATAAAATAGTTTTATTACCTGTTAATCCTGGCAGGAAATCTGTGAATTCTCCACTTCAACAGGGTGACAACACTGTGTGTTCTGTAGTAAAACTACACAACAATGTTGTCACTCTGTAAACAGGGCAGTCTTAGATGGACATGTAGTTTTACATATGTTTTTTAAAGCTGAACTAAACCCTCCTATCCATATGCAGTCGAAGACAGCACCATCTTAGGCTGCATTTAAATCTGCAGGTGCTGTACCTGTGATCAGCTATGAAACCAGACATTTTAGGGCTTAAAAAGCCTTAAGAGGCATGCCTTGAATGTAGCTGCTTTGGGAAAGTTAAATCAATGGGTTTCATTCCGCTTTAAGTGAGTGAAAAATATATAGATAAAGGCATGTGAAAAAGGAATTCATATACTGAATACAATCATTACAGGTATTAACTACAGTGACCAGAATATATTTTCTTTCTCGTCCATTGAGGGACACAGGAAATCTTAAAACTTAGGGGTGCACTGCAGCCTACAGGAGGCTTGGACAGTGGGAAACAAAAAAAAACTGTAGGCCAGCCCAGGATATCTTCTACATCAGCATGCCTTGTTTTTTTTGCCAGTGTCTGAGGAGGATGGGCACCTTTTTTCAGTTCTGCTGTTAACAGACCAACCTGTTGTTTTTTACTAGCATTTGTTTCAATTTTTTTTTATAAACCAAGAGTCTTCTCTACATTGCTGCTACAGCTGAACTCTACAATTGCAGCTATCCAGCATGACCTGTCCTTAGCCTTAGTGCTGTGACTGGACCCTGCTGAACTGGATGTTGCAGGACTTGCCTAGAAGTGAGCTTCAGGCATTGGGCCCTGTTTAGGCACTTTCCAGACCCCATTCTGGTAACAAGTTAGCTGCAGAGTGTCTTCCAGGTCCAGAGCCTTTGACATTGCCTCAGCGCTTGCCCTGCCTCTGACTACTTACTGTGAGATTAGGATGATCGGGCTGAGCACTGGGAGCTACCTCATCTGTTCGGATTGCTGGCCACCTTTTAAAATACCAGCTTTCGGTTAGTACCTACCATGCAAAGGGTTGGAGCACTGACGTCATCTGCTGGGTGGAGCGTCATGTGCTCCCTTTCCTGCCCTTCAGTGGCGAGGAAGCATTTCCCTACTGCTGCTCCTGCACTGCAAAGATTCACGTTTAACTCTCATGTTTGGTGAGTTCCTTATGCCCTTCCACACCTTCACCTGCTACCATTGTTTGGGTTTTCGTGAGTAACTGAAGCCTTGCCTTGCACCCTCATGGCCACGCAGTTGCAACATGTCTGATTAAAACAGGGCGGAAAGTCCTGCTGTTCCAAGTGCCCCAAACTCGTACTCTGCCGTGGTGCTGCTTGCAGCATGCCCACTGAGATGTCTGGAGTCATGTGTCCCCTGCTCCCAGAGTCTGTCCAAGCTAGTTTCCATTTGGTGGGGCTAGCTTCTCTGCCCTCTTGCAAGAGGATTTTTACTACAGTCATGCAAGACTTTATGACCCATTAGCTTTGTATCCATTTAGAGAGGCGTTTAAGAAGTGGTCTGCCCCTGCTGTGGACCTGAGTGTCCCGCTTTAACAAATGGACCACCATTCTGGTTCATTCTGGCACTTGTCATTAAGGATATATAAGCGGGTAGTAACCCTCTCTTGAAGTACCCTGTTCTCACTGGCAAGTCCCGATCTTCTTTGCCAAACTCTGGCTGAGATGTTCAAGTTCTATTTAAAGGGATTTGGTCACTACTGTGTTGGATCCCTTGATCATAGAATGTTTAGAGTAAAAGGCTGTAGCCTTAAAGCCATTTTTTTTAGTCAAAATGTAATCATGCCTACTTTTATATTTGTTACATGTTCTCATTCACCTTACATAACTTCAAAATGTTAAAATATTTCCTAAGTGTTTTATACTTGCTTAAAAATCCTGCCTAGCTTCCTTTTCTATGTAACGTTAAGGAGGGAGCTGTGGGAAATTGTGTACTCTAATTAACCCTCTCTGTTCTGTGCTGGCAGATCTGATTTATTGGAAGTAAACTAGATTTAAACACTGCCTGTCCTAACAAAGGGTTAAAACCTTAAAAGCTCTGTATGTTAATGGCAGGAAGCTCACTCTACCCCTCAGTTTAACCCTCTAGTTTCACTTTCAAATTTCTCAGAGTAGCCTGGAATCTACACAGTGGCATTCACCAAAGAACTATCTAAAAGTTTAGAAATCAATTTTTAGAAATTATTTTTGGGCATACTATGTGAATAGGAACACATCAGATATATAGTGGGGGTCGTCTGCAAAACTACACTTTAAGCTGCAGTTGTGATAAGCTGCTGAAGGTTTCCTGCCTCATGTCCTGCATGGGTCTTTTGTCGGCACACATGCGGAATACATTTTGGTTAAAGTTTGGGTCCGTGGATCCCACGTCTGCAAAGCACATGGTCTTGGAGGGACAACATCTCTTTGGAGCTACTCTGGATGTCAGAGTAGATGCCACTGGAGGCAAGACAATCCATCTTCCTCACTTAAAGAAGCCTAATGCACAGTTTGGAAAGGTTCATCCCTGCAGGAGGTTAAGAAATGTCCTTAACTTTTAAAATTCCTCCTCTCCTGCACCCCCTAAGTCCAAACCCAAGCCTGGCTTTCTGTCTACCTGCAAGGTCTGGAGCTCAGTCTGCCAAACCCTCAGCCAGATCTTCCTCAACATGAGGTGTGCCCCCACCTGTTCTTCCATGTTAAACAAATGTTGTGTATGCCAGTACTGTTTATATGTCCGACAGAGTAATTGAGAAATATGCTTTTGTAAACAGGCTCCAATCTAATCTACAGTATTGCATATGTATCTGCTTATTTCAAAACGTGTTGGTAACATGGTTCATTGATTTGCAGATGCACTACGTTCTATGGGGATGATTCAGCAACTGGTATCTTTGCTTCGCACTGAGCATGGCCCTTTCCATGAACATGTCCTCTCTGCCCTGTGCAGGTAGGTAACATCATGCCTGAAAGTCTACATGGAAGTTTGTGTTATAAATATTGTGATGCACAAACTTCAGTTAATCCAGTGACAAATCCTGCAGGTAGGGCAGCTTTTTGTCCTGACATTCCCAGCTTCGCTGCGCTTTCTGATGTTTAAAACTGCTTTTTCCCAAAAATCTTTATACTATACTATATCTGTATCTAGATTTTCTTCTTTTTTTTTCAATTTCCAGTGCTTTCAGGGTTATCCATGTTAAAGGAGAACTATGGGGTTAGGGCTTTCCCCCATAGTTCTCCAAAGGGTAACGGGAGGACACAAACTAGCGTCCTCCCATTACCCAAAGCTTAGTATACCGCGGGTATACGGAGACGCCGCAGCTGAAACGGATCCCGACAATTATGTCTGGATCCACCCAGCTGCGTGAGTGACAGCTGGCTCTGCCTATCTAGAGGCAGAGCCAGCTGTACCCGCCCCCCGTCCGTTCCGCCAGTCAGCACTTGAGGATCGGACAGGGGAGAGGAGAATCCAGTCACTCCCCTGTCACGGCTCTCTGCAGTGACAGGATCGAGAAGTGAGCGAGCGTCGGTATGTGTTCGCTCACTTCCCGTTCTACTGAGCTGACCTGTGACAGTTTTTCATTGTCACAGGTCGGCTCAGATTATGAGGCTGAGTGAAAAGCACTCACCTCATAGTTCTCCTTTTAATTATTTCCATACTCGTCTTAATGTGACTCTTGCAGCTTGTACCATTTTTTTTTTCCAGGTGAACATTCCCCTGTTCACATGTCCTAGCAGTTTCAACAACCATAACTGAAATCATTGTAGTGCGTACTAGAGTAAGCAGTTTCTGCTTTTATTTGTAGATATGTACTACTCTGCATTTACCAAAAAGAAAAAAAAATCAGCTTCTCCAGGTTGAATGATGACCATTATCATCCAACACAGTTCCTGTAAGCCATGATAAATAGGCCAGCTTGCATTCACAGTACTCTCGGACAAAGCGGTGCTTACAGGTGATCACATGTATGTCACGCTGTCTGGGATTGCTGTTACACCGGTCCCTGGAGCCTCTAACAGCCAGCCTGCTCAGAGAATCGGGGGAGTGTAACTTTATTTTCATCCCTAGACCAAAACAAACACTTAACCCATGCTATTATAGTATAGCCCCCTGCAAGGGTTAATAACATTTCCCTGGAGTTCTGCTTTATGTACTTTTTATAGTAGGGGAATGCTAGAACATCTGTCAGTTTTTCTTGTTGTTGTCTGTTCCCCTGTTTAAAAGTTTTGGCTTTAGTTGTACTTTAACCCTTGCAATGCAGGGACAGCCCCACTGAAATGCTTTTTATTTCCTGGTAGCAAAGGGGCTATATACAGTCTAATACTGAAGTACTTATACAATTCCACATCTCTGTTCGTGAATGTGGCACAGTGCATTGTGAGCTGACTGGTTAAGTGGCAATACAGTACTTTAAATTCCCACTAAACTCAGTAGTTAAAGTGGTTCTAAACCCTCCTGTTGTTTTGCCTATATCTACTGCTATCAAGCAGTAGATATAGGCAAACAGTTTAAAAAAACCCACTAAAACAGCGGTTTAAACTTACCTTTTTTTTTCTCTGCATGCTCCCGCCGGAGGAAACGAAACTGTTCAGGCGGCCACAAAACATCTTGGGGCAGGCGCATGCGCAGTTCAGATTCTCGGCCGGGAGACGAGCAGAGACGCAAGGTAAGTCTATGGACGCGTGCACCCGCATGCAGACACCGCAGGATTGGAGAGACAGAGCAGTCAGCGCTGGATCGGAGAGCCGCTGCACCGCTGGAGGGACAGATGAAAACATCAGGAAAGAAGATCGGAATAAGAGACATCATTTAAGGTAAGTGCTAACATTAACATGGGGGGGAGGGAAAAAGAAATTTGACTTTAATGTCACTTTAAAGCTTAAACATGTATCTTATTTATGTATCACTCGGCTGTAGATCCTCAAATCATCTTTGAATTTGTGCTGAGACTGTCCTGGAGGGTGGCTACTTTTGTTCCCTATGGTGCCTGTGTGTGTTGTAAAGTAGACAACTACTACAAGTTCGCCCCCATGATGGACTACAATCTCACATTTAGTTTACAAATTTGTATTGAAATTGTAGTCCCATCATGTGAGTGAGTTTGGAGTGGTTGCTACTTTACAACACACACATGGGGAACAGAAGCAGCCACCCTCCACGACAGTGTCGGCACCAATTCAGAGATGCTTTGAGGATCTTCAGCTGAGTGACACACTGAGTTTAGTGTTACTTTAACCATACAATCACACACACAAAGGAGATGTACACACAAGCATCAGTGATCCCTCTGATGGCGGCTCTCTCCTGGGCTACCAGTAAAACATATGGGGGGTGGAGCATGTAAAGCTGTGCTTTAAAAATAAGTTGACAGAAAATGTTTTTTTTTTAAGCATGGTGTCAGAATTCCCAGTCGGTATAGATGAATGTCGAGCCCTCGAATTAGGTTTTGAAGAGCTGCTCAAAGAGCGATGTCAACTAATACAGAAGAAGGAGGAGTTTCAGGTAACAGTGTTTTAGCTTATATCATCCAAACTTTCCTGGTGACAATCTGTATCTTCGCTCTTACTCTGCCCATTTTCTCTTCACTATTGGGTAAGGATTGCCAGGAAAGAAGTCAATTATTGTATTTTTTAATGAAGTCAGTTTGATCATCATGACAGAATCCGAGGATTCTTCTTCTTTCTTTTTTTTTATAAAATAGTCTAATAAATCATCTGATCTCTAGCTAAAGAGCACATGAAGAAGGATATCTGTTTAGTTGTTGAGCAAGTTGTCTGAGCACCAGAACCCACCATGAATGTTGCTCTGCAGTAACAACTGTGCACACTTGGTTCTTTGCTACTGCACTCTTTTAAAAAGAGCACAAAATCAGGTCTGTAAACAAGGCGAATTTATCACCAGTCCTGTGTGTATTCACCTCAAAGGAGATCAGGAACTGGCCAATTCATTACAAGTGATAATTGAAATTGGGAGTATTGCTGGTCTTGTCCAGGACATTATGGCAATAAGTACTGCTTTGTATCGCACAGCATTTGTATAGATAGCTTTCTACAAAAGGAGGTCTTTTCAAATTACATTTAAGATAATTTACTTGGTTAGTTTTCTGTTTGACTCGAAGACATAGTTTGAAAGGATTAAAGATGCCAGGGTTCCAGGCAGCCTGAAATGGGCCATTTTGCTAAATAGCCCTATATGGAAGGTTTGGATGGACAGTTAGAATCCAACCATGTTCTCAGATCGTGACTGTGGGAGTTTTATTAGATGATATGTAAATGAGGCTGGAACAGTTTAATTTATTACCATAATTGGCTTCTTTAGTAAAAAGCTATTCAGAGGGTTTTTGTCCTTTTATATCTTGAATTAAGCTTTCTAGAGATGTTCAGTGAGACGACATCCTCATTGTATGGGTAATTTAGAACTGCTAAATGATATCCTTTCCCAGTATGGTTTTAGCAACTGCTCATTTACTTGTTACATTTTGATTTGCTAAGGCTGATTATTTGCATAAACCTAATTCATTGTTTTCATGTACTATGTAATTAAATCCAGACTGTTAATTAGCAGCCCGACTAATGTGAAAACTACTAGTTTATCTTCTCTTACCTATTTAATTTCTGTGTTCCCTATTCCATTTTATAACCGCATTCTAATGCAAAAAATATGCTTTTCTTACCATTTTTTTGTTTTTATAACTCCAGTCATGGACCATACTTTAATATGTGGCAGACAGCAGAATGTTGAGAGGTAGCTGTATACATTAGATGAGGGCTGAGAGTACAGGCAGTAATATATTGTTGGATGATCATTGTCACACGTGTATACTAGGGATGCTCTTAATACCAAGTATTTGGGAGAGTATTCAAACTTGCCCAAATGCTCCGATACCTACCTCAGATACTGGTACTTACGGTCAGAGGGAGATCTCCCTCTGACTGGCAGTGCCGCGGGAAAGCATGGAGTTGGATTCCCGGCCAATCAGGAAGCCTTCCTGATTGGCTAGAAAGCCAGCTTCACTTATTCCCAGGCAGCCTGGCTTCCTAAATGGTCATGAAGCCAGGCAGCATGTCATGACCCGCCACCTGGCTTCCTGATTGGTCAGGAAGCCAGGCTGCCTTGCAGTGTCGGGAGGGAAGTGAAGCCGGTGTTCTTTCGATTGAGCACTGACTTCCTAGGCAATCAGGAAGCTTTCTGCTAATCCAGGCCCACACATGCTGGTATCGGTATTGGGTATCGGCGAGCTCCAGAAAAAAAATATCGGTACTTGTACTCGATACCGAAAAACTGGTAACTGTGCATCCCTAGTATATACTGTAAATATGTACATTCCTATGGGCAGAGCATATCTCTGTGTAATAAGCCAACACCACTAGCTCTGTCCCCATCTTGGGGGGAATAATTGGGGACTGCTGAGCAAAACCATCCTAGCCAATCTTGATCAAAGTTGTTTTTATACAACATGTGTTTTTTTTTGTTTTTTTGTTTAGATCAGATAGCGGTCCAGGGGGTGTGGAAATTTCTATAAAAACTATGTGTCCAAGGATTAAAGCGGGGGGCTCAATCTACTTGTCCCTCATGGCAATCTACTTGTCCTAATACAATAATTTTTACCAAAACCCTATTTAACCATGCGCAGAATCACTGCTCATTGGTCGGCGCAGTCACCTGACCACGCTGACCAACGAGTGCTTTCAAAATCCATAGGGCAGGGCTGTGCTGGAGGGCAGTATGGGGTACAGATAGTACACCCTTACTGGCGAAGGACCATGCGCCGAAAGGCAAGTATAGTGCCGTGGGGAGAGGGGGACAGATTTGATCGGGTAATTCCCTTTTCACAAATTGCTTGGGAAAGTGAATTGCCCTTTAACCCCTTCATGACTGAGCTAGTTTTCAGGTTCTGTTCATAAATGACTGACACATTTTTTACATTTTTGCTGTGTGATTCTTCCACAGCAGTAATATACTTTCTTACTAAATGTACCCACACATATTATATATAGTTTTTTAGAGGACAGATAGGGCTATATAATTATATCACATATGTGTACCTAACCCCTCACTTAGTTTGAATAAAATAAAAAAAATGAGGAAAAAAACTAGAAGAAAACACTTTTTTCACAAGTTTTGATTATTATTATTTTTTTTAGAATTTTTTTATATTAATTATAGTATAAAAATATATTTATATATAATTTATATTTTCCTAATTTTGTTTTACACTTTATTTTAATTTTTTTACACTTTGTAAAAAAAATAAAAATAAAATAAAAAAACTTTTTTTTTTCTTGTCAGTTTATATCAAGCAATCACTATGACAGCTTGATAAATTAACTTTTTTATTTTATTTTTGGCTATTAGGCTGATCCAAACTTAGGAACAGCTAATAATAACCTTAGAGACTGATCCTGACTTTAGTCAGATTCAGATCTCCCTAAAAGCACTTTGATCGTGCCTAGACGATCAGAAATGATACATTTCACTCAAAAGATATACATTGTATCTTTTGAGTGAAATGTATCTAAACATCGGGCTTTCGAGCTGTCAAAACAAATAGCAGAGAGGTGAGGTGAGTCACTGCTGCCTCTCTGCTATTTTGAGCTGTCAAATACGGGATCGCAAATTGCGGTCCTCTATTTGCATGTAACGGCTTCATTCTTTCATTACTGAAAGGAAGAAGCTTTTACAAAAAGCTTAATTATTTCATTAATTAATGCCTCAATACTGAGACATTAATGAATGACTGTTAAATGCTGAGAATCAGCAAATACCGGCATTACAAAGCCTGATATAACTCGTCACGTACAGTGTACGTGGCCAGTCATATAGGCACAAAGTGACAGGACGTAAACTGTACGTCTCCCGTCACGAAGGGGTTAATGTACATTGTGCGTGTTAAAGAGCCCTGCTTATTCACATGCAGATGGCGGCGGGGCTGGGGTTGGTTTTATTATTTTTTTACTGTTTTTGTTTTTTTATTTTTTAATCAATTTTTTTTTATTTACTTTTTTATCATTTTATTTTACATTCCCAGGGATAACAAGCCCCCTATGTGATAGTGTTTGGAGGTGACAGATTTTCCTTATGGAACCTGCCCTTCAACACAGAACATTGAGCAACTGCATTGTGCTGGGTTCTGTGCAGCCAGTGACAGCTGAGCTAGGGAGCTGCAATAGTACAGTGCTTCTGTCTCACTGATCACAGAGCAGAGAACAGACGTTCTCCGCTCTGCTCCCTGCTCTCCATCCTGAAATGATTGCCATGGTCCCGGGCCCCCCCAAAACAGCAGGAGACTCCAAAAACCAGGGGGTGGTGGTGGAGGGAGGGCGTATAAGATGGCTGCTCATTTTATGCAAGTGAGCTGAGATCACTTGTTCTAAATGAGCGGTGGCTCCCCTGCTCTACATTTAGCCCTGCTAGCCCGCTGCAGGGCTAAATGTAGAAAAAAACTACCCGCCCTGAACTGCATGTCCCGAGCATCGGGCGATAGAAATTCCACACACCTGAGGTTGCCTACAACATCCCCCCCCCCCCGGTAATGGGACCCAAATTAGGAGGCTAGAGGAACCAATCATAGTCACCTGTTCAGCTGGGGTACCATGAAACTAACGCAGACATTGTATGCATGTAGTTCATTTTTAAAATCTATGTTTGCCAGCATGGGCAAGGGAAACCTAGTTTTAATGAAACCAATGGAAACAATGATATACAAGAACTGGTCCTAACTTTGTGAAGAATTTTGGGAACTTACAGTAGTTGCCTTTTTTTAAAAAGCCATTTTTTTTCTGCTTTAGGAAGAGTTGGAGTATTGTGAGCGTCTCTTGAAGATCTGCTTCCAGGATATTCCTGATGACTATGGCATGGACCGATGATCACATAAACTGTATTCACATATATTGCCTCATGATGGGACAAGATGATGAGTAAAATATCCAGTTATGGACTCCTATTGTGACTCCCCTCAGACATATGCGATCTTTGTTTCAAAAGAGAAGTCTGGGAATTTAAATTTAAAAAAAATTAGGACTGACCCATTAACCTTTTATTTCTGTATAAACAGCTTGTGTTTCTTGGAATAAAATGACATGTTTTGGAAAATTGTAGGTTTTTTTTTTACTTGTAAGAAAAAGCTTGGTTTGATCATTACTTGTCCAGGTTTGGGCAATTCAGCCTATATTAATACCACCAGAACATACATGTTATTTTGTGATTTGTATGTCACAGGACACAGGGAGTTACATTTTTTAACCCCTGGGATTATGCAGCTACCATCAGGCGACTGGACATTGGCAAATCAATTGAAGCTGCAGGACTGCCCTTCAAAACCTCTCTGACTCCCTGCCTGCCTCCGTTTTTCCTCTGTCATTAGCTGATGGACATCTTTTAGCCCTGGCAGAAGTACGCTTTTTACACTAATTTTTACCACTTTTTTTTCTGCAAGACTCTATTAACAAGTTTTCCCATGCTGCCCCATGCCGCTAGGTGCCTATAACGGCTATCCAGATGAGTTATCTCCTTGCCAGGGGATTTGTAGGACCGTCACCCAGGACTATGAGCTCAAAGGAAAGGTCCCCCCTTTTTCCAGTCAGGCACATTCTACTAGAAGCAGTAGTGCTTTCTGGGCTTTTCAGGCTTGTGTATCCTAATTAGAATATCGTGCAAAAGTTCATTTATTTCACTAATGCAACTTAAAAGGTGAAACTAATATATGAGATAGACTCATTACATGCAAAGCAAGATAGTTCAAGCCGTGATTTGTCATAATTGTGAGGATTATGGCTAACCGCTCATGAAAACCCCAAGAACCCCAAATCCACAATCTCAGAAAATTTGAATATATTTTTGCCCAAGCACGAACAGTCCTCATGTTTCCATACAGCTGACTCAACTCTCTCACCTCCGCTAAACTTCCAGTTGAGTACAAGATCACAAGAGACAGCACAGTCTTCAGCAGCTTTCCATCTACTAACCTGGAAGAGGGAGGAGAGAGGAAGAAAGAGGAGGGCCGAGGGTAGTGGCTTGCCCTGCTGTGCACGTGTGTTTGTAGAGACGCACACTACTCACTAGCACACACAAGGGTGACATAGGTCCCTGCAAAGGAAAGGAGCCACACTAAAACAGGATACCAGTGCTCAGGGGACTTGCTGATTCTGCGGGAAACTAAAACTTGAACATTAGGGAGCAGCATCCATTGTAAGTGATTCGGTCAGCATTTGAAACTGCTTTAAAAACCTTTTTGAGTTCATTATCACTAAGTTTCAACAGGAGGATATTCAGGCCTATGCAGATGCCAGTTTGGGCCATAAGGTTCACCAGTCTGTCTTTTAATTTGTGGGCTTGCCTATGTTTTGGTTCATCTTCGTGATCAAGAAAACAGGATTTTTGTCTTGCATGTAAAATACGTTCCTTGGAGTACATCACAGGAATCCGAGCGTCCCTCCGTATTATGTGATCCACTTTGTACGATTTGCTACAAAAGGCAGGCTGGGAGTAGGAGGCGTTATCCAAGGAACTGATTTTACAGGTAAGACAAATATTGTATTATACATATATCATTACGGAGGCACCGATACTGTGCATTTTTGCTTACGTGAATGACCCGATTACGGAGCGCCGGTAGCAGCGATTTACATTTTTTAACGCAAACAGCTGCACTTGCTGGGGACCTTACGTCTGCCTTATGGGGTCCTCCTCCTTCCTATGAATCCCTGCGTCAGGACCCTTGCTGAGACGCCGCACCTTAAGACCAGGCACAGCCTAGCTGAGAGCCCACACAGCCCACCTCAGAACCTGCATAAGTACACATGTTGCCTTGCGTTTGTGGTAATGCTCCGTACAAATTAGGAATGCACTGAAATTTCGGCTGATGAAACATTTTGACCCAAAGTGGTACTAGGGGCAAATTGCAGATAGTACCAAAACGGAGGAACCTTCACATACAGAAAGGCTTCCTCACAGTAAGAGCTGTGAAAACGTGGAATAGACTACCTCTGGAACTAGGTCTAGCCAGATCAGTTAGTTTTAGAAAAAAATCTGGATGAAATGGTAAATGGGCAGAATAAAACTGGATATTAACCCCCATTCACATCTCTGCAATTTGGGAGCATGTGCCATGCTGCACATGATCCTACATCACATGAGATCACATTTTGCAATGTTGGGTGTGCTGTGGTACCATTATTTCTTAAATTGGTGATAAAGGAGAACTATGGGGTAAGTAATTTTCCCCATAGTTCTCCTAAGGGTCACGGGAGGACACAAACTAACGTCCTCCCATGACCCAAAGCTCAGTATACCGCGCGCTACAGCTCGCGGTATACTGAGCCCGCCGCAGCCGGGACGGATCCCGACAATGCTGTCGAGATCCACCCAGCTGCAGGATTGACAGCTGGCTCTGCCTATCTAGAGGCAGATCCAGCTGTACCCGCCCCCTCCCCTGTCCGTTCCCCCAGTCAGCGCTGGAGGATCGGAGCAGGGAGGGGGATCCCTGCAGGGAGCCGCGAGTGACACACTGCTCTCTGCAGGGAGATGATCGAGCAGTGAGCGTGCGACAGTATGTGTTTGCTCACTTCCCGATCTATTGAGCCGAACTATGAGGTGAGTGAAAATCACTCACCTCATGGTTCACCTTTAAACTCTCACAGGGTTATTCACAAAAGGGTGAAGAGTTTGGAGAAGTCAGGAGACGTGAAGAATCTAGGCCAAAAAAGTCTCCAATTCGGCTCGAT
This sequence comes from Nanorana parkeri, assembly GCF_000935625.1. NCBI lineage: Eukaryota > Metazoa > Chordata > Amphibia > Anura > Dicroglossidae > Nanorana > Nanorana parkeri. The sequence goes on from NW_017307207.1 coordinate 638,703, forward strand.
TTCCAGTTCAACTATCTTGGCCTAGATTTTTCACCTCTCCTGCCTTCTCCAAACTCTTCAACCTTTAGTGAATAGCCCTGTCAATCTTTTTTAACTACTTGCCGTCCGCCCTTGTTATTGTAAATAAACTGACGGACGGCAAGAAGCAGAACACACTGACCGGTGTAAACAACCGCTAACTGCTGTTGCATATACAAGCGTCCGGTGGCTCTATTAGCTGTCCGATCGCTTGTGTAATGCCCAGCAGTGTGTGCCCCCCTCCTTCAGCACGCCCCCCATGCCGCTACTGCTACTCCTGGGCTCCGCTGGGCCCAAGACCGGCTCACAACATGAAAATCGGCATTGTTCCACTTGCTGATCCCTCTCCAATCTCTGTATGCAGAAGCGATGTGTATTACATCGTAACCTCTTGCCATGCAATGTTCTAAAAAGGTGAGTGCACTTAGTGTGATATAGCTGCAAAAGGCAGCCTATTAACATGAATGGGATGATAACCACAACACACTGCAAGCACACCATTCAAGGCACCTGTGATGCAGCATTGCAGAGGTGTGAGCGGACCGAACAGTGATAACACTAGAGAGTATTGATCCAAGGAATATCCAATTTGTCTTACAGGTGAAACTCGAATAATTAGAATATCGTGCAAAAGTAATTGCAGTAAGTGCTGCAAAAGGGGCCCAAACCAAGTACTGAGTACATATGCATGCTTGTACTTTTCAGAGGTCCGATATTGTTCTATGTACAATCCTTGTTGTATTGATTGCATGTAATATTCTAATTTTCTGAGGTTGTGGATTTGAGGTTCTTATGACAAATCACGGCTTGAATTATCTTGCTTTGCATGTAATGAGTCTATCTCATATATTAGTTTCACCTTTTAAGTTGCATTAGTGAAATAAATGAACTTTGCACAATATTCTAATTATTCGAGTTTCACCTGTATGTGATCGGGAAGAAATGTTCTTCCTGTTACAGCAAACTGGATCATAAAATTATTTTTTTTGTCTGGGTATAGGGGTTCTCTTGTCTGGGTATAAGGGTTCTCTTGTCTGGGTATAGGGGTTCTCTTGTCTGGGTATAGGGGTTCTCTTGACTGGGTTATAGGTTATCTTCTCTGGCTATAGGGTTGTCTCTTGTCTGGGTATAGGGGGTCTCTTCCTGAAGGTTTTCTATTGATTTATTTATTACTTTATTGATACACTTGTCTTTTTTTTTTTCTACCTGAGTAACCTGTTGTCAGGGAAATTAATACTATTTCCAAGAGTAGCCACATTGATAGTCATGGCAGAGAGAATTGTGTATGTTCTCAATGCTTTCCATTTCCAGGGACAATCCTCCACAGCCCGCTCCTGGAAAGCTGTGCTCATCTAACCACTTGTTTAAAAAAATGGACGAACTGTGGATGCTTCCTGGAGGGTGGATGTACGTCTAAGTGATTTTTTTGTTTTGTTCTGCGCGTGAGCAGAATCCTGCCGGCAATGTAGACAGCTGTTACCGGTTGTTCCACACAAACGTTCGGCTGCCTCTACAGCCACCGCTTATCTCTCCTCTCTAAAGGCGGAAGCGATGTGTATTACGTCACTTCCGCCTTTAGCTGCCGTTTCTCTGGCTGCTATAGCCAGAGAAGAAGCTATAAGCTTCTTTGGGGGTCCCAAGGTGACAGGGGTCTTGGGGACCCCTGATGTCTCCATAAAGAGGACCTGTCATTGTATATTGGCTATCACATAGAGGACTTTTTAGCCCCCTATGAGATAGCAATCAAGTTAAGTGTAAAAAAAAAAATGAAAGTCTCATATATAAAAAAAAAAAAAAAGTTTGAAATCCATACACGAACTTATAAACGTAAATATGCTTCAGGTACGCTTACGTGCGAAAACAACGATCACGCCACACATGTAAAATATTGCCGTCAACGTCGGAGTGAGAGCAATAGTTTTGGGGCCATTAATCACTGATAACACTGAACTGATGAGCGGTAAAAGCGTTGCCTATGGCCAATATTAGGCATGATAGTTTTTCGTGATTTCACAGGCGCAAATTTTAAAGTTTGACAGGTTTGGTGTCTATTTACCTGACGTGACCCCATATTTTAGCAAATAATTGGGAAGCCATACATGTTTTATAACATAAAGTAGAGAAAACAGTTTTTTTTACAAAACTTTTCGGTTCTTTTTTCATTATATAGTAAAAAAATAAAACCCCAGTGCTGATTAAACACGACCAAAAGAAAGCTCTATGTGTCCCCAGAAAATGGTACAAAATTAATTTCGGTACAGCGTTGCATGATGGAATAAATGTAAACGTACTGCAGCGTTGAATACTGAAAAATGGCCTGGACAGGGAGGGGGGTTTAACACGCTGGTCAGCAAGTGGTTAACAACCAAGCGAAGACATGCCCCAGTGCTATACCTCCCGGTACCGGTAATGTGCGGTACCTCCGTCAATCTTCTCGACTAGGACTCCCCAGCCGCTCGCTGATTGGATGAGCGCGCGTGGCACGCGATTCTCTCCGCCCACAGAGCTCGGGCAGCCCGCCCTCCTCTCGCCCACTCATACAGCCCTCTTTACTCCGCGCCGACCAAAACGTTTCAAGGCGCCCCTGACTTCTCGTGCCACGCCCACTCCGCGGCACGAGCATAGCGCCTCCCGCAGTTCAGTTGAGGCCGTGTGCACCGGAACTACCCCCCACCTCTTCCCCTCGTGAGCGGAAGCGGAAGAGTGAGCTCTTTCCGCTGTTGCCGTCCTTCCAAAGATTGCTGCTTCCCCCTGTATGACAGCTGCGGTAGCCGGGACTGTACGCTCTAGCCGTACCTCTCCTCTCTCCCCCTTCGGCAGGGCCTGGAGGCCGCCGGCATACCTCCTGAGATACCAGCTCCGTGACGGCTCCTGGTAACACGGTAAGTGCCCGCACGGGCCTGTCACCTCAGACAACTTGCACGGGATGGTTAACCCTTGGAGCGCTAGCAGCGCTTCACCTAGCAACACGTTACCCAGAGTTCAATGCACTCCACTCGGGCTGTGCGGCTCTGTGCTACCCGCTGTGTGTGGACTCTGTACTGACACCCAACTCCCTGGCGGAGCTGAGCACAGAAGTCCCCCTGCAGGCTGTGCTTGGCGGCAGGGGCTTCTCCGGGCCGGTCACCTCCTTCAACCCGGAAGGGGTATTTCTAGTCATTTAAATTGGAATTCAGGGACAACTGGAAAGCAAATATAGGCAGACTTGTTCATGAAAACGCGGTAGTTGTATTTAATCGGTAACTCTTCTAAGGAGAAATAATGCCTCGCTTTATAATTGTCTTCTCATCTGTGTTACAGCAGAAGAACGTTACTGAAAACTGTTTGTGGTTAAAAATATACCAAAAGTGAAGTTCTATTTATAGTTCCTCTATTTAAATACAAACCTTGGAAGAAACCATTGCTGAGAGAAATATGAAGGCTGCCATCACTGGCCTCCTTTTTTGATGCTAATTGCCGTGTAGTCATACTGATCGTCTGACTTCAGCCGGCCATACACCAGTAGAATGATCGATTTTGATGGTAGCGATGTAAAAATCGAAGGATCAGGACAAAAACTTTTTTTCTTGACTGAAATTCTAACAATATGTTTTTTCGTTTAGAAAACTAAATTTCCAAAATCCAATGTTCAAACCAAACAAAAAAATGAAACGTTTGGTGATATTATCTGATGAGATTTTTCATATCGACGTTCGCACAGCGATCTACCAATGTATGGCCGGCGTTAAAGTAGAACCAGGCCCTTGATGGATCACTTTTAGTAATTTGCTTTACCTTTTCATGACCAGAATTGTTTAAAATCATACATGCCCAGACCGAGGTGTGCAGTGATGAAATGCGTCAGTTAACTTGACGAGAAACTCTTAGTGATAAAGTCGAAAAGGATTTTATGCTATTTCAAATGCTGATTAAATCACTTACAATGGATGCTGCTCCTTTTGATGTTTTAAATGTTTTACAGGGCTATTCACAAAAGGGTGAAGAGTTTGGAGAAGCGAAGGACAATCTAGGACAACATAGCTGAGCTGGAAAGTGACCTGAATTGGAGGATTTTTCCAAATCGGCTATGTTGTCCTAGATTGTTCACTTCTCCTGCCTTCTTCAAACTCTTCATCTTTTTGTGAATAGCCCTAATAGTTACCTGTATGATCAGCTGGTCCCCTGAGCACTGTTTTAGAGAGGCTCCTTTCTCAAGCAGGGTGCTATGCAGTCACCCTTGTGTGTGCTAGTAAGCTGCGTCTGTCTCCACAGACACACCAAAACAAGCTACATCCCTCCCCCCTTCTCCAAGGTAGTAGATGAACAGTTGCCACAATCGGCTCTGTCCCTCGGGATCTTGTACTGGAAAGGAAGTTCAGGGAATCTAAGCTAAGAGACTTGGAAGCAGCTGTTCAGAAACATAATTGGGTTTGAGCAAATATGTAAAGCAATGCTTTGCTGAGCAATGTATATTTTGTTTGATCGGGATTCATTATTAAAAAAAAAGTTTGAGCATTTAATACAACTTTAAATGTATGTATTTGACAGCAGGCCTGAGAACTAGAAACGCAAACAACTATGCACTCCTGTTTTTCTGCTGCAAGGTAACATAAGGTTCCCATAGTAAGAGGCACATTACGTTTGGATTTAAGAATTCATGTAATCGGCTCTGTTTTTTAATGCAGTTTTACCTCCTTTTTATGCTGAGCTTTTTCCTTGCACTGCGTGCATTTTACAGCTCTCGGACAATTCTGGGGATCATGCATGCACCATAGCTACATGTGCTTGTCCCTTTCCTGCGCCGCTGATCCTTTTCAGAGCCGTTGTCATTTGAAGTGGGGAAGCGAGTTCAGCAAATGTTTGCTGGAAGCGATTGGCTTGTATCAATGCACTTAAGTCCTAATGAGCAGATGGACTGTGAGCAGCACATCAGCTTGTAGTTACCACTGGGAGCTCCCTGTGTGGGTTGACAACGCTGCTCCTGCTTTGAAATGCTCTGAGCTAGAGTTGACACCCATTGACATCAGTTCCTGGCAGGGGTACCTGGTAAATGAACATTTAAATTACAATTTAACATAAAATAACAGCATATTTCACATTTCTCCGAGCACAGGTTTCCATTATTTGCGTTTTTCTAGCTTTTCAAAGTCTCCAAATGAGTTTCAACAATTCCGGCACCTTTGATATAAGTGGAAACCTTCTCCAGGCTACTTTGATAGTAGAGGCTAGTTGAGGTATCCAGCCATTGCTGATCTGTCACTTTCCCTGAAGGGGCTGAGTGCTGTGCATATTTTTTTAGTTATTTGTCATTTTAAAATGTTTACATACAGGTTGGGGATACTGGTAATTCTTGACATGGATAGCTGAGATAAGATGACTCGCACTGAATGGAAGTAAATGGGTTGAGATTGAAGACTACTGTTCTTAAAACTCCTGCAGCTTTGGCCAAGAGGAATGCAAAACCCCCAGGCGGTAGAATTGTTACCTATGTTGTGCCATAGGGGGAAACCCCTTCTTGGGCCCCTCTTCGGGTGTTGGCTTAATTTCCTGGATGCACAAATATTGTCCAGTCTGGATTTTTTTTAAAAATGCCGTTATGTATGCTATTACAGCCTCATGTAGCAAAGCATTCCACGGCTTAACCACTCCTGCTGTAAAGAAGCTCTTTCTAAACTGATGAAAAATCTTTTCTTCCAAGGGCAGCTGATGTCTCTTGACCTTCATACATACCTTTTTGTTACTTTGCAATAAAAAATATAATTGCAATATCTTTATACTAGTCTTGAATATATTTGATATTATAGTAGTACTAAAGACTGGGTGTTTTTTTTTTTAACCTTTATACATTCTGTGCATTAAGGCAAGAAACACCCAGCACTTTTCTAACACCCCCATCCCCATACATGCACACTTACCTGCAGCCGCTCGTCTCCTCCGCCACAAAAAGGAAGATACTCGAGTTTCTCTGATCTTCCTGGTTGCGAGGAAGGGTACTGAGTGCAGAGGAGCCATAGGCTCCTTCTGCCCTCAGTCAGGCTGAGACTGCAAGTCTATGGACACACACAGCTACGTGCGGGCCAGCTGTGACCGTGCACGTATGGGTGCCTTCACAGCAGTCGGCTAGCTGATGGCCTCTATTCCCCCCATACGGGGGGAGGTGGGTGGGTTAGGCTAGTGGTCTGAATAGCACTTGCGAATGAGGACATTTAAAAAATAAAACTAAACAATAAAGGAAAATGTTTTTATAGTAAGTCTGGTCCCATTAATGAAAAAACCTTCATGTTTTAATATCTATTTCATTTAGATAAGTGCACTTGGCCCCTTCCCCTGCCTGGTGTAATATGGAGGTAAATTGAGTTGTGCTTTGAATTTTCCACCTCCTAAAACAAATTGTGTTTGACATGACGCACCTTTTCTAAACCAATGCAGCATTTGTTTTATTGGAATGTTTGCCACTATGTGGTTTTGTATGTTTTCCTGAAAACACTTTCAGATCCACACAGCAGAAGTCAGAATTAGTAGTCTTTGGTACCGAGTTCTAGGTTTTAATTCTTACTGTTATAACATCTGCTGTATGCTTGTCTTGTGGGACTTTGCCAGTTGAAAGCAAGTTCAAGACAATATGATAAAGCCGTTAATCAATTGGTACACTGATTACGGAGATGGATGAATCTGGTCCAGATGCCTTGTGTATCCTAATTTGGTTGAGGTACAAGAGCCCCTATTACTGTATTAGGCTAGTAACAATGCATGAAGAGCATTGCATTATTTTTTGCCATGATATATTGAGCATTGGGCACCTTTTTTTTTTTTCCTTCAGCAAAACTTCTCATTACATTAGGCGCATGTTATCTTGAGGGGATTGCATAGGACACACACACACACACACACACACACACACACACACATTTTTGAATGTAGTCAACATTGTTGTATTGCAGATATTTTATAATTGAATACAAATCTAAAGTTGGAAAGATGTAAGAAATTGTCAGGTTATTTCTCCAGTATCCACTAAAAGGTGAAGTATTGGTTTTGGGTGGACTGACCTTTTATCGATTCTGTGTGTGCTATTCTGCTGACTTTGAAGAACAGGGAACACTGGGCATTTTATTATCAACATATTTTTTTCTAATGAATGGTGTTAACCCTTCTTTTCCTACATTCAACATCAGACCTATACCTAAACTTCTAAACTGATTGGTAGCTGTGTGGAAACAGTTCCAATTCCAGAAAGCGTTGATGCATAATGCTCAGTACAATTGTATGATCACAGCCCATACGTCAGAACATGCCTATTCTTATAAAAGCTTCCACCCCCTACTGTCCTTTCCTAAATCCCCCCACTGTTCTGTTTGTCCATCGGCGTTATGGCTGCGAACATTGTGTAAGCACTGTGTTGGCCTGTGTAAAATTACACCGGGTTAGTGACCTTTTCCCCTCCTCCATGTGATAGTATTTGGTGATTGGCTGTTTAAGGACAAGTACTAAATTCTGCAGTTACATGCTTCCCAGTACTTGGAAGTATTGGTTATTTATGGGCTCGGACAGATGTACAGATCGGCGGGAGAGTGTGGCAAAGGTAAGTGGTTGGGACAATAAACTATAAAGATAATTTGTCCATTTGCTCTTAGTGGGCAAAAATAACATATCTTTAACTTTCCAAAATATTCTGCCACTGTTAAACGTTTTCCCTGAAAATTCCATCTTACTGTAAGGTTTTTGAAGAATGCACTCTGCATTTAGTAGATGTTTAATCTGATTGACTATTTTGTTGCTTGCTTTACAAATACTTCAGGTAATTTGAAGTTTGTTACTTGCTTGTAAAGAAATGTTTCAGGTTCACTCTAGTAGTGTATACTTGCCTTCCTTTTGTTCTCTCCATGCTCCATTAAGAATAAAGGAAAGGCCTGTGTAAGCTACAAGTTTTTGAAGTTGTAGTTTACTCAGGGCCTATAGACTCCCAATGGTGCTGTTTGGCCTAGCCCTGTTTACATGTCTCTGTCCCCAAAAATATTGGTAATTTCCATTGGCTCGTAGTGCTGCACGGGAGTGAGGAAGGTTAAGCATAGGCTAGGGTGGGTAGAGGATTAAAGCAAACCAGTTGCTATGTACCGAGTTAGCAAAGCTCGAGTTTGCTTTGAGCAGCAATAACCCTGTTCACAATCTTTCAATTGAAATTTACAGTCAATAACAATGTGTGTGCATGGTAAATTGTGGGGTAGTGCCTTTTAGTTTAAAAATACTTTACGACCGTAAAAAAGCAAATAACACGTTCATGAAAATGGTGCATACATAATGCTTTGTGAATTGAGCATAAATTGTTATCTAAATGTCCCTTGCTGCATGTTGGTTTTCCAGTTATGTTCCACCATTTATATCCAGTGACAACCTAATGTATACACATTTCTAAGAGCTCAATTCCTTTCATGCATTAAAGTAGAAATGTTGACAGACCATGGATGTTCAAAAAGTAATACATTCCAGTGAGCTTCAAGTACAGCGGTAGCTGTACTACCTGACAGGACAATTTATTTTTACATTCATAACAGATTAGAAGTAAAGAATGCCTAAGCAGCCTTATTCTAATTTATATTATCGTGCCCGGAGCTGTACTTTAAAGCACATGGGGTTCTGGGACGCTAGCTGAAGTTTTGGAGTCATTGACTATTGCAACTCCCCCCTCATTGGCTTACCTCTACACAGGCTATCCCCCTTCAGTCTATCATGAATGCTGGTGCTAGACTCATTCACCTAACCAACCGCTCAGTGTCTGCAGCCCTCCACTGGCTCCCAATAGCCCAAAGGATAAAATTCTAAATATTAACAATGACTTACAAAGCCATCCACAGCTCTGCCCCCGGCTATATCTCAAACCTTATCTCAAAGTATCACCCTAACCGTCCCCTCCGTTCTTCAAAAGACCTTCTGCTTTCCAGCTCCCTCGTCAACTCCTCCCATGTTCGCCTCCAGGACTTCACTAGAGTCTCTCCCATCCCCTAGAACTCTTTACCCCAACCTGCCCGTCTATCTCCAACTCTGACTGCCTTTAGCCGATCCCTTAAGACTCAACTCTACAGGGAAGCCTATCCCACCTCGACCTAACCACTGAACTATCACTTTCTCAAACAATTCATCCCAACGCAGCTACCGCCTATATAAATCATTGTATAATAATAATAATAAAGTATTGCCTATGCAAACAAACAGCATTGGAGGGGGACTAATGAGCATAAATATAATGCACATATTAGTTAAAGCTCAACTGAAGTTTTTTTTTTTAGTTTTTTAACTTGTCATACAGCCTGACTGCGTAACATGTAAAGAATGTAATTTTTCCTTTTTTAAACTGTGTTCACTATATCTAGTGTTGGTTGGGGGGGGCTCCTAAATAGTCTGTCCTTTGTATTTACTTTTTGGTTTAAACTGTTCATGCCTCACACTGTACTAAGCTGCATGCTTCCCTATACTGACCAGACCACTGGTTTCACACAGACGTGCACACAACACAATGCTGCTCAAGGGCATTGTTGGAGTACTGTGCTGAGGATGCATCGGACTGCTGGAGCCAAACAGTTGCGCTCTATTCGAGCAACGTTGTTAAATGGGCACTGTACAGTGGGCATGTCTGTGTGAGAGTAGCAGTGCAGCTTTTCAGCCTTCTGGTGTAGTAGCTTAATACAGTGTTAATATATTTCCACTTTTGCAGTCAAATTTAGGAAAACCTCTCCATATGTTCGTTACTTGTTCCTATTCACAGCACACTGAAAAAGAACTTATCTGGAAAAAAATTTTGTTTTTGTTTTGTTATATCAGGCAAGATGGCTGATTCCAGGTTTTTCTGAGCCTTGTCACCGTGGTCTGCCCCAATGGCAAGTCTCGGGACTGAAATTTGATGATTGTGTTTTATCTGCTAAGCTTCATTAACATACAGTAATAGCAAGCAGTAGATATATGCAAAAACATTAAAAGAAAAAAAAAAGTTACTAAATAGGTTTAAACCTACCTGTGTCTCCACCATGCACTCCTGTCCGAAGATCTGAAAATTTTCGGGCGGCCGCAAAGGATCGTGCGCAGTAGAGATCTTCGGCCCGGCAGAAGAGAGAAGCAGGTTAAGTCAATGCAGCACAGACTCTGTGGAACAGGAAGAGACAGGAGTCTGCTGTGGATCAGACCGGCACCAGTGCTGGAGGGACTCCTAAAAACTACTGGAAAGATAATCAGATCCAGAGGCATCTTTTAAGGTAAGTCCTTAAACCGGCAAGGGGGGGTTAATTACTGATTTTAATGTCACTTTAAAGAAACACTCCCCCCAATCTACAAAAACATTATTTCTCTAGTCACCTTCCAGGACAGCATTAGAGATAGGCTCCTACTTTCATATTTTTTTAACACAACTTTATTGCACTCACATAGGGGGCTAATAAGCCCCCTTTCTAATAGCAAATATAATGTGACGGGTCCTCTTTATGGAGATATCAGGGGTCTTTCAGATCCTTAATGTCACCTAGGGACCCCAAAGAAGCAGAGATCTGCTTCACCAGCTTCTCCTAGCTCTAGGAGCCGGAAGATGTAAACAATGACACTGGAAGTGATGCAATACACATAATTTTCGGGTCCAGTGAGCCCAAGGAGAGATCAGGGGCTGCAAGCTTGCTGACCTCCCTCTGATCTGTCTGGGGAGGCCCGCTGTGCCCGTCCCACACGGGGGAAGATGCAGGGAGGAGGGCACATTTCGCCGCACCGTATAAGTGATTCGGCGTCTGTATAGATGCAGGAATGTTTTTGTATCTAAACAGCGATCGCCGGCTGATTAAAATAATACCAAGAAGACGACTGCAGTAGCAGCTGTGTTCTTGGTATAACAACTTCAGGACATGCTGTATTTTGACAGTGTGCGTTCCTGAAGTGGTTAAAGCTCTGCAAATGTCTTGTTAAAAAAATAAATTCTTGGACACTGACCTAAGACTTCAGTTGGGTTTTAAAGCATGTATACACTGAGTGGCCAGATTATTATGACCACCTGACGTTTGTAGGCAAATTAGCTATAATTTCGTGCCGAAGTTGCTAGATGGCCAGACCATTATAAATAGGGAAGCAGGTTGTTTACCACGACAGTAGAAGTGATTTTTTTCTGAAGATATGGGTAAACAACGCGATTTAACAGCCTTTGAACGTGGGATGATTGTTGCCGCTCGGAGCCATGGAGCGAGTATCAGCAAAACAGCAGAATTCGTTAAATGTTCAAGAGCAGCTGTTGTTAAAGTGTTTAAAGACTGGACTGTCAGCCGAAAATCTGGGTCTGAACGTGCGAATTGTGGCCGTCAGCGACTAGTCAATGTTAGGGCAGAACGGAGAGTGGCAAGACTGGTACAAGACAACAGAAGGGCAACAGTGCATCAAATTACTGCAGATCTTAATCAGGGATCCTCTCAAATGATCTCTGAATGCACTGTTCGCCGTACACTGCATCGTATGGGATATGGAAGCCGAAGGCCTGTTCCAACACCTTTTGCTGTCTGCAGTTAACAAGATAAAACGTCTCCAATTCGCACAGGAACACAAGGATTGGAGAGTTGAGCATTGGAAAAAAGTCATGTGGTCCATTGAATCACGTTTCCAGTTGCATCATGCAGATGGCAGAAACGGCATGAAATCATGCACCCCACATGCATGAGTACAACCCTTCAAGCTGGTGGGGGCAGTGTTATGGTTTGGGGCATGTTTTCCTGGCATGATTTGGGCTATTTAATTCGTGTGGAACAACGTCTGAATAGCACAACATACCAAAGTATCGTTGCTGATCAAGTTCATCCTATCATGTTTATGGCGTATCCCAATGGAGATTGCTTCTTCCAACAAGACAATGCGCCATGTCACGGTGCTCGTATTGTGCAGGAGTGGTTTAAGAACATGAGGGAGAATTTACCTTCTTAGGTGGCCCCCACAATCGCCAGATCTTAATCCAATTGAGCATTTGTGGGACGAAGTTGAAAGAGCCATCAGGCAGCTGGTTCCACAAGCATCAAATCTCACAGAACTGGACAGTGCTATTCATCAGGCATGGACCTTTGAACATCTCGTGTAGTCAATGCCAAGAAGAATCGTTGCAGTATTGAAGGCAAAAAGTGGCCTAACGAAGTACTGATTGTGTGGTCATAATAATCTGGCCACTCAGTGTATATAAACCAAAAACAAACTCTTCATTTATTACAGCTTACCAGTCCTTCGGTGAGGTGCTTGCATTAGTTGACTTTTCCTTTTTTTTTTTTCCCCATGGAAATCTTGCAAATTACACACTTCAAAGTACACAGCTCCTTCCATATATGCGGTGAAGGAGTAAGTGTAGTCACCGAGGCTGGACCTCAAACATGTCTGCCTTTTTGTTTTTCTCCATTACATGAGGTGTAATGGAATGAGTAGTTTTAGTTTAGCTCTTGCACCTGTATACCCCTTATGGAACAAAACTATTTTTTTAAATTCTGCTATGGGCCTATATGATTTGGTAAAAGCTTTCTCATTACTTTAGATACTAAGTAGTACATACAGTATATGGATATATTTTTCAGTGCAAACAAGGCTTTCTTTAGATGATTGCAGAGTTATTTTATTTTCAATGCAATCTACAGACAAAAAGGCATAACGCAACAAATGCTCTTCCTGGTGCAAAGCATTACATACAAATGAGAGAGATTTATTTTTCTTTCTTTTTTTTTCTCCAAATATGACACTGAAAAAGTAAACAAAAATAGGGAGGGGGGGAGGTTTAATTCAATATTAAAAAAAAATCAGAAAAATTGCAAATGGGAGGAAGGAGTTAATGATAGTTAAGTAAGGGTTAAGCTGGCCATTATATGGCTGAATTTTATAGGCGTGTTTGGCCTTTTCGTTTAAAGGAGAACTATGGGGTTAAGGCTTTTCCCCATAGTTCTCCTTAGGGTAATGGGAGGACACAAACTAGCGTCCTCCCGTCACCCTAGGCTCAGTATACCGCGAGCTGAAGCGTATCCTGACAATTGTGCTGGCAGAGCCAGCTGTACCCGCCCCCTCCCCGATCCGTTCTGCCAGTCAGCGCTGGCGGATCAGGGAATCCAGCCCCTCCCCTGTCATGGCAGAGAGCCGTGACAGGATCGAGAGGTGAGCGAACGCCGGTATGTGTTCGCTCACCTCCCGATCTACTGAGCTGACCTGTGACAGTCTCATTGTCACAGGTCGGCTAGAACTATGAGGTGAGTGAAAAGCACGCACCTCATAGTTCTCCTTTTAACCCGACTCCTTTTGATTTTGTAATCTAAAGGTGCCCATACACTGCACAATTATCGTACGATAATCGAGCAGTGTGAACGCAGACGATGAGCTGGGTGGAAAAGTCACGGCCGAACAGTGACTGCATGCAGTCAGATGCAGTCACTGATTGGGTGTGCAGAAAGTCCTGCAGTCTGAATGTAACAGCTGGCAGATGGAGGGTCATCCATCCTTGCTGTTAGGCCTGGTTCACACTAAGCGCTTTGTAGTGCTTTTTCTGCCCTAAAAAAACGCTCAAATTTACGCCACCCAAAAAATCCCATTTGTTTCTATGGCCCTGTTCACATCTGAGCAATTTGTTGCAATAAGCGAAACGCCTGTCGCTGGAAAAAGTACATGCTTTTTTTTTTGGGCATATTACAGCTCGTTTTGTCCCCATAGACTCAATGGGAGACGATTGAAAATGCGCGTTGTGCTTGTGTGCATTTTTATGCGTGTTTGGCCATTAACATAAATGAGCCAGAATCTGCTCACAAATGTGCAGTTTGCATCTTGAGAATTTTGTTTTATAACACCACCAATAACCTGTTAATCTTCGTCCAATTAGACAAAAGTTTTCTAGCCTGCTTGAAATACAAAAATCTGCCAGTTGTACAGTAATTGAGACTGCACACTCCCCATCAACTGGCAGATTTTCGGCCGAAATCGCAGACAAAAATCTCCAGATAATTGTAAGGTGTATGGGCACCTTTTAGGGAGTATGCAGGTGGAATTTCTTATTTTACCCTCTGATGGCTAGGGTTTGCTATTGACGTGCGTGGTGTCATCATGTCAAGTTCAAAGATCTCTTTAAGGCCCTCAGAAAGAAACGTTGTTTGATGCCTATAAGCTTGGGAACTGATTTTAAAATATTTGCCAAATAATTTTGATATCGGTCATTCCACTTTAAGGAAAAATAACTGTCAAAGATTTGAAATGACTGCTAATTTGTTCATGTCTGGCTGGCCTATTCAATTCAGCCCAAAATCTAACCCAGGGATAGACAAATTAATATGGAATTCGGGAGCTGGTCTGTCCAATCCAGGAGACGGCAGGATTTTTGTTTTAGAAGCCTGCTCTTCTGACAGCTACAGAAAACCCAGAAGTTAGGTGCCAGCTGTAATTTTTACGCTGGGTTCACACCTTAGCATATTGGAAACTTGCGTTTGCCGCGCGTTTCTTACCGCACGGTTTTACGGTAAAAGAAACGCGTGGCAAACGCGAGTTTCCAAGGGGGTATCCGCCTGTATCCTGATGGATACAGCCGGATACGCGCGTTAATACGCCCCAAAGAAGCTCCTGTACTTCTTTGGGCGTATGGCGTCTTACCGCGCGATCGTACGTGCGGTAAAACGAGCAGGTAAGAACCATGCCCATAGGCAAACATGGGTTTTCACCTGTTGCACGTTTTAACGCTCAGGTGTGAACTGGACCTTAAGGTGCATGGCTACCTGGCTCCTGGATTTTTCCATCCCTGAACTAATATTTGATGCTAGAAGAAGTTTCCCAGAACCGCAAAATGTCATTATGGGATGTGCAGGTGATGCTTGCAACAGTTGGACTTAAAGGGCATACATCAACAATCGTAAAAAGATGTGCACATTTCAACCTGCCCAGGAGGTGTGCCAGGAAAAAGCCTCTGACTATAAGAACAAGACTACAGTTTGTTTCAGAAGGCCTGGTCTTTGTCTACAAGTTCAGTGGCAGTGTGCTGTGCTGCTGACATAGTTGTTTGGCAGCAGTAACTTTAGACATGTTAGGCACAAACCAAAGACAACTTTTCAGGAGAATAACCTCATACCAACTGTGGCTCGTGGTGATGGAAGAGTCATGGTTCAGGGATGCTTTGCTGTTTCGGGCCCTGGGAAGCTTGCAGTCAATGAGCTAAGTATGAGTTTTGCTCCACATCAAAGCATGCTTGATGAGAATGTGAGGCCATCTGTGTGAACCAGAAATTGATATTTCAATGAGATTATTTGTAGCACACTAGCAAATCCAGCAAGGAGAAGAAATGGAGGGTTATGGCCTTGTCAGAGCCCTGCTTTAAATCCTATTGAAATGTAGCTGTGACATTTGAAATGGGCAACTAAAGCAAGTAAACCCACTAACAACATCTTGCTACTGAAGGAACTTGACTTGGAAGGTTGGTCAAAAATGTCACCAAGACAATGTCAGAGACTGGTGGGCAGGTATACAAAACTTCCGCAAGAAGCCATTTCCGCTAAAGGAGCAACACCAGCTTCTGAGGCGTAGGGTGAACTTTTTCCACAATGCACCATGACCATCTATTGATATTCTCGTTTATTACATGATTGAAATGGCAAAGTTTCCTTGTGCTTTCTATTTAGTTTTAAACCCTTTATCTGTAGGCACTGTTTGAATGATTGAATATTTGCCTGTGTAAATATGTTAAAAACGCAACAATTTCCATGGTGTGTACTTACTTTTATTGCATTGCCTTTAGCCTGGGTTCACACCTAGGCGTATCGAATATGCGCGTTTGTCTCGTGTTTCGTGATGCGCGGTTTTACCGCGATTCGCGGTAAAAAGACGCGCGACAAACGAGCACTTCCAATACTTGGTACTGTAATACTTGGTACTGTAATACTTGGTACTGTAATACTTGGTACTGTAATACTTGGTACTGTAATACTTGGTACTGTAACCCAATGGAAACGCGCGACAAAAAACACTGCAAAGAAGCTCATGTACCTTTTCAGGCATAGGCCGTTTTGTAGCACGTTCAGACGGGCTGAAATACGGAAAGGTGTGAACCATACCCATAGAAAACAATGGGATTTTCATGTTTGAGCGTTTTTGTAGAGTGTTGAACAGCAATGTAGTGTTTGGGAACGTCTGACAATAGAGTTGTCAAAGCACAATGTAACTGCTGTACCTCTTCACTTTTGTGTTTAGAATTGCTATTTGCAGGTGATAGATATTTGAAATCCTCCTCCTCCCTGTTTACATATGCTTTATACCAGACAGTTAGAAGAAAACATTTGTTACCCTGGAGTTTTTTCGTTTGGTTACACTTCCTGGCATTACTGCATCCATTTGTTGACTCGGCTGGATTAAACACAATCGATTTTGGTCCTTTTGTAGTTCAGATGATTTATCAACGTTTTACTCCTCATTCCCGACTGATAAGGACTAAAATTATAAAAGACACAAAGAAAAATACCTGTGTAGTAAGGTTTTCATGGAAGCAGCTGCATTCTAATTCCAAGGCGGTAATTAGACTTCAATTTAAAGGACTTAAGATAATTTATGTAGTGTCTTCCCAGACACATTGTTAATGAAAATCCAGTCAGGTAGGCCCTTCACTATATATTTTCTGGCAAATATTGCTGTGTTAAAGGTTAGTCCACCTTGAAGACCTTGTTTCATAAGGTGTACTATACCATTAACCCAGGTAAAATCTAAGTGCCATGAGACCAGTTTGTTAGCTTAACCAGTGCCAGTGTGTTTTTAGTGGCCAAACCCATGCACAATTTTTTTTCTTTTTTCTAGTACTGTAACACTTGAAATATTGTAGGGCTGCAACCAACTAATCGATCAATAATGAGTGGTTGGCTGGATACCCTAGGTCTCTCCTCCACGCTGGGAGGAGAGACGGCAAGCAGTGGGCGGGTGCAATAGCCAGTCTGCTATTGCAATTTGTAATGGCCGATAGCAGGCTAACTATTGCACCAGCCCACCACCTGCTTACATTCAGCTTCCGTCTGCAGAATCTTGCCACCAGCAGCTGTCATTCCTCGGCTGATGCTATTCAAGTGCTGTGTGCTTTCAATACAATTATTTAAAAAATTATATATAAAAACGTGGGTAAAAAGTAATTTTCGGTTTCGGCCTGACAAATTGTCATATTCCCGATTGGAAACTGGTTTGATGGGGAGGCTTCCCTTGTCAAACAAGCCACTGGTCGCACCAGTCAGGCAGCGGGGTACGAGGCAGGAGACGGAGGCAAATCCGGTAAACAAGCAAGAGGTCAAGGGGCAGGCAGCAATCAACGTGGTCAGGGACAATCCGGGTCAAAGGTAAGCGAAATTCAAGCAATCCAGCAACTTGGGATCACGCAATGGCACCCCAAAGACGCCTCCCACGCACAGTGTGATTGCCCGCACTGTAGGGCTGCAACAACTAATCGACATAATCGATTTATAATCGATGATTAACTTTTTCAGTCATCAATTAATCGGCTTCCGATTGGTTGGCCCTGTTCACGGCTCCACACGCTGCACGCCACACCTCCTCCCTACCTCACGCTCGTCGCTGCCAGACCCACTCGGCCGCATCCATGCTACACACGCTGCACCTCCTCCCCACCCACATCCACAATCGGCATAGGGACACGGGGAGAAGAAGTAAGGAGTACAGGTGTGGTCTGATGACAGCTGCCGATTGACAGGCCATATCTCAGAAACAAGTTGCTGGAAGACTGCTCAGGTAAGCCTGCACTTTCCCCCCACATGGTGCTCTATAATGTATTGCTGGGATAGTGGGATTTGTAGTCCTCTATAGCTGGTGGTATTCTGCATTGCACCACTGTATAATGTATTATTGCTGGGTTTTGTAGTCCTCTATAGCTGGTGGTATTCTGCATTGCACCACTGTATAATGTATTATTGCTGGGTTTTGTAGTCCTCTATAGCTGGTGGTATTCTGCATTGCACCACTGTATAATGTATTATTGCTGGGTTTTGTAGTCCTCTATAGCTGGTGGTATTCTGCATTGCACCACTGTATAATGTATTATTGCTGGGTTTTGTAGTCCTCTATAGCTGGTGGTATTCTGCATTGCACCACTGTATAATGTATTATTGCTGGGTTTTGTAGTCCTCTATAGCTGGTGGTATTCTGCATTGCACCACTGTATAATGTATTATTGCTGGGTTTTGTAGTCCTCTATAGCTGGTGGTATTCTGCATTGCACCACTGTATAATGTATTATTGCTGGGTTTTGTAGTCCTCTATAGCTGGTGGTATTCTGCATTGCACCACTGTATAATGTATTATTGCTGGGTTTTGTAGTCCTCTATAGCTGGTGGTATTCTGCATTGCACCACTGTATAATGTATTATTGCTGGGTTTTGTAGTCCTCTATAGCTGGTGGTATTCTGCATTGCACCACTGTATAATGTATTATTGCTGGGTTTTGTAGTCCTCTATAGCTGGTGGTATTCTGCATTGCACCACTGTATAATGTATTATTGCTGGGTTTTGTAGTCCTCTATAGCTGGTGGTATTCTGCATTGCACCACTGTATAATGTATTATTGCTGGGTTTTGTAGTCCTCTATAGCTGGTGGTATTCTGCATTGCACCACTGTATAATGTATTATTGCTGGGTTTTGTAGTCCTCTATAGCTGGTGGTATTCTGCATTGCACCACTGTATAATGTATTATTGCTGGGTTTTGTAGTCCTCTATAGCTGGTGGTATTCTGCATTGCACCACTGTATAATGTATTATTGCTGGGTTTTGTAGTCCTCTATAGCTGGTGGTATTCTGCATTGCACCACTGTATAATGTATTATTGCTGGGTTTTGTAGTCCTCTATAGCTGGTGGTATTCTGCATTGCACCACTGTATAATGTATTATTGCTGGGTTTTGTAGTCCTCTATAGCTGGTGGTATTCTGCATTGCACCACTGTATAATGTATTATTGCTGGGTTTTGTAGTCCTCTATAGCTGGTGGTATTCTGCATTGCACCACTGTATAATGTATTATTGCTGGGTTTTGTAGTCCTCTATAGCTGGTGGTATTCTGCATTGCACCACTGTATAATGTATTATTGCTGGGTTTTGTAGTCCTCTATAGCTGGTGGTATTCTGCATTGCACCACTGTATAATGTATTATTGCTGGGTTTTGTAGTCCTCTATAGCTGGTGGTATTCTGCATTGCACCACTGTATAATGTATTATTGCTGGGTTTTGTAGTCCTCTATAGCTGGTGGTATTCTGCATTGCACCACTGTATAATGTATTATTGCTGGGTTTTGTAGTCCTCTATAGCTGGTGGTATTCTGCATTGCGCTGTATAGAGGACTACAAATCCCAGCAATAATACATTAAACAGCCTGTATAATGTACTATTGCTGGGACTTTTGTTGTTCCTCCTATAGCTGGTGGTATTCTCCATTGAGCTGTATAATGTATTATTGCTATTACCGCACTGTAATGGGAGGCACTGCGATGCCCTGCGTTCCAGTGCAGTGTGATTGCAAAAAATTGTGAATGCAGTTTTATTTTGAAGTAAACTTTGTACAACTCCATGTATTTTAAAATTAAGGATGGAATTAACATTTTTTTTATCTGATCGAAAAAATAATTGGCCAAGTAGTAGATTATAAAAAAATAATCATTAGTTGCAGCCCTACTATATTGCTATGGCTCACTTTTAATTTATAAGTGATTTATTTATTTTTATTACTTGAATAGCTGTTTCGAAGCTCCATTTTATCTGCTGCCAGAAAGCAACGGGAGTCATGCTCTTGGTTCCAGGTCCAGTGCTGGTGATGTGGTGTTCACCTATTAATTTCCATTCACAAAGCAAAGCCACATTCTGGCTTTGGTGGCTTTAGTGCGTAATATAGCAGAGCCATGAGCTTGCTTTAGGCCCTGTTCACACCTCGGCACGTCACACTTGTGTGCGCATTTGTTCCCGCGCTTGCTGTGCGTCTCTATGGAGACCATTGGGTGCCTCCAAAAAGGAAGATGTCACCAGCACTCCAACGATAATGACAGTAATTAGATGCTTATTTATTTACAGATGCTGTCTCTCATTGGCAAGCGCTTTCGGGGCCACTTGGGGTCCCCTTCGTCAGGCTCAGAGATGACCGGCACGTCACGCATTTGTTCCCGCGTTTGCTGTGCGTCTCTATTGAGACCATTGGGTGCCGCACACAGGACAAATGCAGGAAAGTATCATGTAGCAAATTCTGCTACAGGCGTACCGCGTTTCCTTTTTTATTTTCTCTGAGCGATTGTGCATGTTTTAATGTGTGTGTGTGCAGGGAAGAACGCACTTTTCCTGGCCGCATTTGGGGCCTAACCCTTTACTTGTCAAAACTGTCCTTGGTAGTTAAAGGGTTACAGTGAATCTGTGGCCAAATAAAATAGTTTGATGGATACATAACTTGGGCATTTCAGCATGCACTTTGTAGTGGCCAGAAACGTGATAAGCCTTCATGCTGCATATTTATGGGTAAATCTAAAGGAGATTGTATGATTTTATTGTAACATTTGTGTTCATCGTAAACTTCTGTCGAAAGCTTTATTTTTTTCGGCAGTGTGGGAAAGGGGTTAGCACTTCTCTGGTTTTTCTGTCAGTTATAATGGGACAGAGAGCGATATGAAATCTGTGCAATGGGGCATAGAGAAAAAAACAAAAACATTTTCTATTACAGTGAGAAAAGATAAAACATTTTTGTGTGTGTGAATGTAAGGTTTTCATTTTTGACTATGGCTTCCTGACCCTGTGACACATTTCTTGTCCTGGTGCCAATGGAACACAAAGTGAGTGGGAATCTCCATAATGGAATCACAGACCACAATACCCTTCTCAACTCTATACAAAATGTACAACTCCATGAAGGCCTAAGTAAATACCGTCTGCAAAGAACTAAGACGATTACTCATCTGTTCTCTGCAATTCAGTGGGGAGTGGTTTTGTTATCTTGTTATATTCTATTACTTGTGACTCAGCAAAGTAAGTGAATGGAAAGTGAACCTACTTATTATTACTGTATTGATAAGCCGCTAATTTGTAAATAGTGCGAGGTTACACCTGAGCCAGTCTTTCCTTAGTAGACTGCCTTGCCTGGTTAAAAGCCCGTCCCTTTTTACATCATTCTAGTAAATATGTATATCTCTTGACTATAAATGTAAATTTAACTGAACCAGGTAAACGCCTAAATACACCGTTCTGGGGTGTGGAAATGTTTAAAAAAACTACTTGCCCAAGGACTTAAAGCAGGGAACCAATGCACTTGTCCCTTAGGGCAATCTACTTGTCCTGATACGGTTTTTAATAATTGTTTTTTCTATTTAACCGTGCTAAGAAGACGTTCTCATAGCTCAGCAGGTCAGGTTGTGGGTGCTCACAAGTTGCAAGAAAAATTCAAACTCCATGGTGCAGGGCTGCGTTGAACGCCAGTATGGGGTACCGATAGTACACCCATATCAGCGGAGGGGAAGGATTGTTCGCTGAAAGGTACGTATAGTATACTTGGACAAGTGAACTTACTCTCTGCACATTGTGTGTGTTAGCGCTGCTGCCCAGCTACCACAATATGGCACACACTGCCCTATCTGTGTGTTTATTTGCATGCAGATGGTGGGGTTGGTTTTATTTTTTTCTACATTTTCTTTTCAATTAACTTTATTGCTATCACACAGGGGCTAACAATCCCCTATGTGATAGTGTTTGGAGGGGACAGATTTTCTTTATGGAGAATCTGAGGTCTATCAGACCCTAGATGTCTGCCTATTAGACTCCAGTACAGAAAATTGATCACAGCTTTGTACTCGCTCTACTGTTCGGCCCCAATTTTGACAGCTGAGACGGAGGTGCACAACACTACTGTCTCACTGATCACACAGAGTAGATTGGAGAACGAACGTTTTCTGGTCTGCTCCCTGTGAAGTCATTGTCCATGGTCCTGGGTCCCTCAGAAGTGCAGTGGACTCCAACAAACACGTGGGGGGTAACAGGCTGCTTCAAGTGATC
This sequence comes from Nanorana parkeri, assembly GCF_000935625.1. Taxonomy (NCBI): domain Eukaryota; kingdom Metazoa; phylum Chordata; class Amphibia; order Anura; family Dicroglossidae; genus Nanorana; species Nanorana parkeri. Next base: position 660,719 of record NW_017307207.1, read on the forward strand.
TGGGGGCTATATACCCACCTAGTCCACTCATACAAAACAAGCAGCAGCTCCCCTGCTCTACATTTAGCACGGCTTGCCCCCAGAAGGGCTAAATGTAGGGAAAAAACCTGCCCGTTGCCTGCAATTTCATGTCCCGGGCGTCGGGTGATAGAAATTGTGCTCACCTGGACCTAATATTAAAATGATACACACAGAATATAATGATAGATAAACCAGTTCATATATGGCTAAATAACCTCCCCCTGCAAACCACAAAGTCAGTGTTCAGCCTCTGGAACGGAAGCCGGCCGCCTCCCAGCATTCAGGGGAGGGAGTGTGGTGGTGCATTGAAGTAATTGGCACTGCAGCCACGTCTGCACTGTTTTCGCCTGCACCCGGAACAGAGGCACATTAGTGCCTAAGTTCCAGTCCAGTGCGATCTGCAAAAATGCTGCAAGAACTATTTTTGCGGATCGCACTCGACTGGAAATGCAGGCACTAATGTGTCTGCGCTCCTGGTGCGGGCGATCATTGACTGCAATGCATCGCCCCGCCCCTGAAAGCAGGGAGCTGGCCGGTTTGCGTTCCAAAGGCCGAACGCTCTGAAACACAGACTGTGTGAACCAGCTCCGAGAGAGGCAGTAGTTCCAGTAATGATTTTAATGTGGTTTTTTTTTCTAAATAAAGGTGTTTTTTCGCTGGTAGATCTCATTGAGCTTGTCATTTGAATAGTAGATCTCCAGATGAAAAATTGTGGGCACCCCTGGTATATCTTGCATGGACCCCAAATATACAACACATATCAGTGCTTTATGGATGATTAAACAAGTGTGTGAATATTTTTGGATTTTAGGATAGGTATCTTCTGGTGCTTGGAGTGCAATAGCTGTAATCCTTGTATGATTATGATTTTTTTTTTTCTTCATGCCTTACACAGTCGGCCCCCTAGCGCTCCTTCTATCCACACAGTTGAAGCTGCAAAACTGGGGTTTAGAAACCGCTTTTATTTGCATGCAGACGGTGGGGGCAGCAGGGTTGATTTACATGTTTTACTTCTTTTTATTTACTTTTTTCACTTTTTCTTTTATACATGCACCTATGTGATAGTTTGGAGGTGATAGGTTCTCTTTATGGAACGTGCCCTTCAACATAAAACAGTCCTGTGCAGTTTCTGACAGCTGAGAAAGGTGGCGCTGTGATTACAGCGCTCCGATCTCACTGATCACATACAGCAGAATGAACGATTTTTGCTTAGCTCCCTGCTCTCCATCCTGAGCTCATTTGCCGTGTTCCTGCATCCCCCTTAATAGTGGGGGACCCTGAAAACCACGCGGTAAGGGAGGGGATAGACAATCAGGCTGGTACAAGTGATCTTATGAGATCACTTGTATAAAACGTGCAGCGGCACCCCACTGTAAATTTAGCCCTGCTTGCCTGAAGCAGGGCTAAATGTAGAACAAAAACTACCCTCCCGGAACGACATGTGTCGGTCGGTAGGAATTCTGCGCACCTGGTTCTGCTTTATTGGTTTAAAATGGTTGCTTGCCTGTATTGATTTGAGGGTTTTTTTCCTTACTAAGGTGCTATTGTTTATACAGTAAAACTATTTGCCCACTGAAAATCAAAACAAGATTCTCTTGGTGTATATTGGTGCAAATTGACATGTTGGGACAGCTTTCATAATGCCCTGAGTAATGAAAGATAAACTCTACACTCCTGTGTTGTGAGAGGCATAAAGTTGGGCATACTGAGGCACCACCTGGGACTTTGGCTGGGGCTGCTGTTATATAAGCTCTTAGAAATGAACTTTCACATGTTAAACCCAATAATAAATGTTAAAAGAAAAATTAATTATTTGCACAGCTTAAACTTTTTTTTTTTGCATGTTGATACAAGCATTAGGTTTATGGTGGGAGTTGAAGCCTGCTTCTGCGTGTTCCCAGATACAAATTCATAATTACACATAAGACGGTTTAATACAATAACAAGGTCTTCAACATTACCAAGAAGCTTGATTGGGAACCTGAACTCAATTTGTTTTAATAATAAAACCCTGAGCTCAGTTTATGAGAATAGATATGTAAAATGATTTGTCTTGCTTCAGTAGTGATGTTGGATCCCTGCTTTACCTGTACTTGGGGAAAATGGTAAGATTTTGGATTTACTATCCGTTTGAGATATATTTGGCACAAAATAGGTGCCTTCTTACAACATGCACCGGCATTAGCCGTGATGACGTCACGAATCCTTAGGCCACCGAAGCCTGGGGGAGAAGAGGCTGCCGGTCGAGTAGCCAGGCGGTATCAGAGATGAGTTGAGTAGATCATCTTTATTTGAGCCCCTAGACCAAAATGAGCAGTTACCTTTTGCAGTGCAGTGGTAGCCCCACTGCAAGAGTTAATTTTTAGTTTAATTTCCACTTTAAAGAGGAACTCCAGGAAGTACCCAGACGCCACCAGACAGAAGATGTGGGGATGGCTTGTAATGTGCTTAGTTGATGGAGCCTTCATTTGGCCCCCACTTTGGCACTTGTGCAGTTTGTGGGTTAGCAGCAGGGGGTGCGCTACAGGTCCACGGCTGTCGACCATCTAGGTGATGCCTTGACCCTGCTGGGGGGTCTGCCCATCCAGAGGGTGAATCTCAGATAACATGTCTCCCTTACTGCTGCCACATCCATTGGGGGAGGACAACAAGCCACTCAGGTGAGCCATGGCCATGCCCCCAGGTGCCCAGACAGTGGCCCCAGTCCCCTAAAGTGGTATATTTGCGGGTTTGCTGTGACACTTTGCACTTTTAGTGCGGTTAGCTTAACATTTTAAATTTGGTGTGAGTGTTTTCTTTTCCCAGACTGTGGACTGCATCTCTGCAGCCTTCCTCCCAGGCACCTGCTTTACCCATCATTTTTCTCTCTCTCCCTGGTGTGAACTCTAACTGAACACATGCTGCACAGACACAATAAGGAGGAAGCTGCTTTGCTGCAGTGCCTGCGTTGCCTTCTGCCTGGAGTTTTAGGCACTGTGCACCCTCTGCACACACAAGTTGTGGTTTTTGTGGGGGGGTTTATATGCAAACTCAGATGTGAGAATGCCTGAGTGGGAGGGACATGAGCCACACTACCTGATATCTGTTCTGGTGGAAATTCTACCTACTCTGGGAACACTATATTGGTTAGTCCCATGCTTGGCCCCTATCCCCTTCCCTTCTTGCTTTGGGGGCCCCTCCGCTTAACTCTTTAGAATACCCTATTCTGACTTGCTGTCTAGAGAGGAGTTTACTGCTGTTAGATTTGATTTTATAGGTAAAATGGCCAGCCTCTTTCAGACATCACATTGCATGGGGTTGCAAACTGCTCCCTCAGTGACTCCATGTGACATGCCTCTGTCTGCCTTTGCACTACCTGAGCATCAGGAAGAGGAAGGGTCTCCCTTCAGCTGTGAGGAATCTACCCGTGGAAAGGACCTGTGTAATGACATTTTCTCTAAGCTCAGGGACACTTTCTGTCCTTGTTGACGCAGTTTGTGTGTGCTTGCATTTAGAGGCACCTTCCAAAGGTTACTGTTCCTTTCCCTGTACATTTGCTATTACAGCCTGTGTTGTATGGTGTCTAGGATTACACTAACAAATGTACTACCTCCAAAACGGTTTGCTCAGCAATATTCTATTGAGGATGGCTTCCTTAAAGGAGAACTATGAGGTGAGTGCTTTTCACTCACCTCATAGTTCTAGCCGACCTGTGACAAATGAGACTGTCACAGGTCGGCTCAGTAGATCGGGAGGTGAGCGAACACATACCGGCGTTCGCTCACCTCTCGATCCTGTCACGGCTCTCTGCCGTGACGGGAGGGGCTGGATTCCCCGCTCCGATCCACCAGCGCTGACTGGCGGAACGGACAGGGGAGGGGGTGGGTACAGCTGGCTCTGCCTTCACATAGACAGAGCCAGCTGTCACTCACGCAGCTGGGCGGATCTCGACATCTATGTCGGGAGCCGCTGCGGCGTCTCAGTATACCGTGAGCTACAGCTTATACTGAGCTTAGGGTGACGGGAGGACGCTAGTTTGTGTCCCCCCGTTACCCTATGGAGAACTATGGGGAAAAGCCCTGACCCCATAGTTCTCATTTAGGAAATGGGCTGTACCTTTCCTGGGCCCTGCTGCCTCTTGTTTAAAGAAGACATTAACATTCTGAATGCCTGAAGAAGGAACTGCTGTTCCGAAACATCGCTATATGATGTGATGGCAATTGAGTCAATAAACCGCTTTTGACTTGAAAATTCTATTGGAGTGCGAGTGACTTTATACATACACTTATCTTGGATTGCAGAGGCATCTGCAATCACTTTGGCACCCACCCGACTCTAAGGGGTAGTATTCAGTCAAGAGTGCGATGGGTACACTGGATTTTGGCCAATGCAAGGGGGCACTCCGATGGGGAGGGCCAATGCATGGGGGGGCACTCCTATGAGGACGGCCAATGCATGGGGGGCAATTTGTTTAATAAAAACCATGTCAAGTAAAAACAAGTGCTTTTGTGGCCACGCAGGGTCTCGTCATCAGGCTAAACATTGATCAATGTTTAGCCTAATGACGGGACTCTGTGTGGCCCAAAAAGTGCATTTTTTTAAACTTGACATAGTTCTTGTTATATGAACACATGGTTATCCTGAACGGGTTTTTGGTGTGCTGGTGACATCTCTTCAAATTATCTTTATAGTCCAGCCTGTTTGACAACCATGGCTTCCTTGATTGATACAATGAGGAGAAGGTAAAATGGGGAAATGTAAATATGCATCCTTGATGTCTATCGATGCCAAGAACTCCACTTGTTACAGTGGTGCAATGACGGAGCGGGCTGATCCCATGTGGAATTTTTGGACCCGCAAAAAGTTGAGAACCTTCAGATCCAGGATGGGGCGAACACCCCTATTGGGTTGTGAAACCGTAAACAGGTTGAAGTATGTAGGGGCACTATAATAGGACAGTAAGAAGAAAAAAACGGCAGGTTACTGATAAACTCTGTGCTCAATTCCAATCAACAAGCCAAGTTTGTTAGATTCACAGATTTTGGTTATTCCCTGATTGGCTTGTAACACTATCCCTCCTTTTCCCGCTGTGAATGCTGATGTAAAAGAGCTAACATAGGGTTAGTAAAAAGGTTGTATTATAAATACACTTCAATATTTTAAATGCTTAAGTAGGTTACACTGGGGTATTTTATATGTGCAAACTGTTAAACCTAAAAGCAAAAGCTTCCATACACAGATGATATATCATTTTAGTTATTTTAAATCTCCATCTTGACAGGATGAACAATATTTCAAATTATTACACCTGATGTGTTGCCATTTTAGCATATGTAATCAGTCAGAGGAGGGGCCGTTTGTTGTCCTACAGGAGTATTACTCAAGAGGAAGTCGTTAATGTGTAGAAAAATTATCTTGTCGCAGCTTCAGTTTAAGTTCTTGCAACATTTATTCTTATAAATGTTAAAAGTAGTGGTTTTATGCTCATGTGTATTTTTTTTTCTTCTTTGAACAACATGACTTTGGTGTTTGGAGGTAGCCATGCTGTTGTATGTGTCTTACTATGACTCTCACTGAAAAATACTAACAGGGTTATTCAGAAAAGGGTGAAGAGTTTGGAGAAGGCAGGAAAATTGTGAAAAGAGGGGCTGGATTCCCCCTCCCCGCTCCGATCCACCAGCGCTGACTGGCGGAACGGATGGGGGAGGGGGCGGGTACAGCTGGCTCTGCCTCTAGATAGGCAGAGCCAGCTGTCAGTTACGCAGCTGGGCGGATCCCGGCACAATTCTCGGGGTCCGCCTCAGCTGCGGCGTCTCAGTATAGCGTGAGCTACAGCTCTCAAACTAGCGTCCTCCCGTTACCCTAAGGAGAACTATGGGGAAAAGCCTGAACCCCATAGTTCTCCTTTAAATTACCCACTGTTGATCCAGAGGAAGGCAAAAAAACCCTATTCAGCATGGTCTGAGCAAATTGAACCATGTTGTATAAGGTTTTTTTTTTTTTACCTTCCTCTGGATCAACAGTGGGTAATTGTGGACATAACATTCTGTTTTAGGCTTTTCTACCTTATTTTTTTTTTTTCTTCTTTTGTTTCTCATCTTTCTTAATTTCTATGTATTCTTACTTTGCAGTGAGACATGTTTTGGAAGTTTGACTTGCATACAAGTTCACATGTGGACACACTTCTAGAAAGGGAAAATGTTACCCTTTTCGAACTACTTGATGAAGAGGACGTGTTGCAGGAGTGCAAAGTGGTCAATCGCAAGCTTGTGCAATTCCTTGTCCAGCCTCAGCACATGGAGGAACTAGTGACCTGCATCACACAGGAGCCCTCCGGTGATATGGATGAAAAACTGCGATATAAGTAAGCATGATTTGAATTAGACTTTCAAAGTCATTACCTTCCTAACTCTAAAACGTGACTTTTTACGTAGATATTGTAAGCCCCAGCTTTGACGCAATGATTGTTGTTAAATAAAGCTTTCATTTAGCCTGGTTGAGCTCAAAGCTGGTAACGGACCCACACAAACTTTCATGTTACAGAGTTGACAGGATTTTGTGAACAAAAGCTTAAAGGGCATCTGCACCTTTTTTTATAGAAATATTATAATGAGCATAGCACACTTGTGAAATCGGCAGCATAAATTATATTAATTTTCCCCTACATAAAGATACTGTACAGTAGGTTCACTGTGAAATACATTATTATTGTCTGTATCTGAAACCCTCCAACTGTCAATCTTTAGTGTGCCCCCCACTGTTTCTATGCTTGGTTTTCTCTTCCACTGTTCTCATATGATGGCAGATTGCAAACATTTTTTGCAATTACCATTTTAACTTTGTCCCCTAGGTTATGGTGGTGTGCTAATACTATGTATGAGGAGATATAGCGAACGGTTAGGACCTGTATGTTTGTGGTATCTGGTTGTGTAAAGATACAGTCTTGCCTCTACTTGCACAGTGCTATAAACCTTTTGAGTACCTTTTTTGTTTGTGTATTGATCATTTTCTTGTTTTTACATAGTTTAGGGAGTGCTTGATCTTTACCTAAGGCATGGCAGATAGCAATGGACACATGCATCGACTAAGAACCTTTAGTGGGCACAATGTACTTGGGAACCCTTCTTTTTGTGCACATGGCTAAATATGGTTTCTTGTTATTTCTTTTGCTTTCTACTCGTGTGTGCCAGCTTTGTACACTAATCTGCAGTGGTTATCTAGGAAAAAAAGAATACAGCAGACCACCTGAGCCTCTCCTTACAGAGCAATGCACCCTCTTTCAAGCCAGATACCTTCCTGGTACATTGTATTCCCCAGTCAAAAAGTGTTATTAAGCCAAAAGATTTTTAAGCCATTTAAAATTCTAGTTAAATCACTTGTAATGGTTTCTGCTCCTTGATTATTAATAATTTGTTTCCTGTACAAACATCTGGTACAGATCCTGTTTTTTTTTGGGTGGCTCCTTTTTTTCTTTGCAGGGTCTAAGGGCTCAGTCACACTAGATGCAGTGCGTTCCGGCCCGATTTTGGCCGGAGCGCACTGCCTCGCACTGCGGCCGGCTCACGTTTTAAGTGGGGCAAGAGGGGCGTGACGGGCCATTCAAGTGAATGGCGCCGTAGCCACGCCCTCTGGCCGCAATGCCGTCCGCCGCACGGGATCGCAAAGCACATTGTGCCTGCGGTCCGGTCTTGTGTGGTGCGATCAAAATGGTGCTTGTAGCATTTTGATCGCACCACACAGGATCGGACCGCAGGCACAATGTGCCTTGCGATGCCGTGCGGCTGATCGCATTGTGGCCGGAGGGTGTGGCTACGGCGCCATTCACTTGAATGGCCTGTCACGCCCCCTCCTGCCCCACTTAAAAGGGAGCCGGCCGCAATGCGAGGCAGTGCGCTCCGGCCAAAATCGTGCCGGAAGGCACTGCACCTAGTGTGACTGAGCCCTTAAGGAGCCAACCTTGTATGTAAGGCCTTGTTCACACCAAGCGCGGAGCAGGTGCAGAGCAGTTGCAGACCGCATCAAAACTGCGTCCAATGTATTCCAATGGTAAATTTTGCTCCAGTTCACATCACAGCGTGCAGGTGCAGAGCAGGTGAAAAAACAGCAGCAACCCCTATTTTACCTGCTCTGGAACGCATGCAAACGCCTGGAACGCACTGAAAGCCCATCTAAGCCCTGCCACAAAAGGACAAGCTGACATGTTAGTGATTCTTTCGTTAACACAGGTGTCAGTGATGACAAGGCTGGAGACCACTCGGTCACGCTGATTAAGTTAAGGTGCCCATACACCTTACGACCATACACTTTTTTGTCTTGCGATGGTCGTATGCTTCTTGAAAGCCCGTACGATCTGCCCACCTTGGATGGGCAGATCGTACTTGCGATCATCGAAAGCCCGCCCCGCTGAGGGGCGGGCTTCCGATGGCGGCAATGCAGAACGGGCAGTGTGCGCGTGCGCACACCGGCCCGTTCCGCAGCTATCGGGCGAGCAGGCTAGAAACCCGCCGAGAATCGTACGATTCTCGGCGGGTTTTCGAGCATGTTGGCTCGACAAAAGACGTGCGACCGTACAGTAGAAACGGTCGCACGTCTTAGTTCACACTGCTCGATTCTCGTACGATCGCGGGATTTCGCCCGATTCTCGTACGAGAATCGAGCAGTGTATGGGCACCTTTAGAATAACAGACTGGAAGCTTTAAAAGAAGGGTCGTGCTTGAAATAATTTTGTTCTTCCTCTGTTAACCAATCAACCAGTTATCGGATCATCAAGAACTTCGAGGAGAGGTTCAATTGTTGTGAAGAAGGCTTCAGGGTGCCCAAGAAAGTCCAGCAAGCGCCAGGACCGTCTCCTAAAGTTCAGCTGTGGGATCTGGGCACCACTAGTGCAGAGCTTGCTCAGGATTGGCAGGAGGCAGGTGTGAGTGCATCTGCAGGCACAGTGAGGCGAAGACTATTGGAGGATGGCCTGGTGTCAAGAAGGGCAGCAAAAAGCAACTTCTCACCAGGAAAAACATGGTCAGACAGATATTCTGCAAGAGGTACAGGGGTTGGACTGCTGAGGACTGGGGTAGTCATTTTCTCTGAAGTCCCTTTCCGATTGTTAGGGGCATCCGGAGAAGAAAAGGTGAGCGCTACCATCAGTCCTGCGTCATGCCAACAGTAAAGCATCCTGATGTGTGGGACTGCTTCCCAGCCAAGGGCCAATTTTGCCTAAGAACACAATGAATAAAGAATGGTACAAAAACCTCCTCCAAGAGCAACTTATTCCAACCATTCAAGACCAGTTTGGTGACAAACAATGCCTTTTCCAGCATGATGGAGCACCTTGCCATAAGGCAAAAGTGATAACTAAGTGGCTTGTGTAACAAAACAAACATTTTGGGTCCATGGCTAGGAAACTCCCCAGACCTTAATCCCATTGAGAACTTGTGATCAATCCTCAAGAGGCGGGTGAACAAAAACCCCCCCACAAATTCTGACTAAACCCAAGCATTGATTATGCAAGAATGGGCTGCCATCAGTCAGCATGTGGCAGAAGTTGACTGACGGCATACCAGGGCAAATTGCAGAGGTCTTGCATAAGAAGGGTCAACACTGCAAATATTGACCCTTTGCATAAACTTAATGTAATTGTCAATAAAAGCCTTTGACACTTATGAAATGCTTGTAATTATACTTCAGTATATTATAGTAACATTCGACAAGAAGATCTTAAAACACTGAAGCAGCAGACTTTGTGAAAATTAATATTTGTGTCAATCTCAAAACTTTTGGCCAGGACTGTAGATTGACAGCTGCTGGAGACAGTGATCTCCCTTATCTCATACTGGACAGGAGGTTCAGGCAAGCAGAGCTGGGACAGTTGTAGCTAGCTGTTTGGTAGCATGATGACTAAGTGCTTGGGCAAAATGTATATTTTACCTTTGTATATTTGTTGTGGATTCTTATTGAAAAAAATGACAGTTTAGTACTATAAGTCTGTCTTAACTAATAGTTAATTCCTAGTCCCCGCTTGTCACCAGGATAGGATGGCTCTGCTCGTTTATAGTTACTTAAAGGAGAAATATGAGTTGAGTGCTTTTCACTCACCTCATAGTTCTAGCCGACCTGTGACAATGAGACTGTCACTGGTCGGCTCAGTAGATCGTGAGCCGATCTGCCAGCGCTGACTGGCGGAACGGACGCTGGAGGGGGCGGGTACAGCTGGCTCTGCCTCTAGATAGGCAGAGCCAGCTTTCACTCACGCAGCTGGGCGGATCCCGTCATCTACGTCGGGATCCGCTCCGGCAGCGGCGTCTCAGTATACCGCGAGCTGTAGCTCGCGGTATACTGAGCTTAGGTTAACGGGAGGACGCTAGTTTGTGTCCTCCCGTTACCCTAAGGAGAACTATGGGGAAAAACACTGACCCCATAGTTCTCCTTTAAGGGATGCCTAAGTTTAGAGGCATCCATTAATGAAAGGGTTAACCTTTTTCTGACACCCGATACCTGAAGATCGGGTGTCTGAGAGTCACAGCAGAGCCGCCGGCATTCTGACAGCTCATATAGATCTATACTGGCTTTTTTTTTTTCTTTCACTTTCAGGAATAGATACATAATGTATCCCTGAAAGCAGAATGTTTCAGTTTGCTGATCGTTGTTGCAACAATCAGAAAACCTTCAGTGACAGCTGAATCCTGCAACTTCTGCAGGATCAGTGTCACTAACTTATCGGCTGTTCTGAAGTTTGAAGCAGCCTGATAATAACCAAAAATTTATTTATCAAGCAGTAATAGTGAGATTAATTCACAATGACTGCTTGATATAATTAAATAAATAAATAAAATGACATTTTTAAGAAAGTGACAAATGTATTTATTGCATTTTTTTTTAGCTGTGGTTTTGTAAAAAAAAATACTATCAAAACTGGGAAAGTGTTTTTTGTTTTTGTTTTTTTAAATATTTTATTTGTCGTAAGTGAGGCGTTAGACACACATATGTGATAGGGCTATATATTTATATCACATATATCTGTCCTCTAAAAAACAATATATATGTGTGGGTGCACTTTGTAAGAAAGTATATTACTGACGTGGAAGAATCACACAGCAAAAATGTCAAAAGTGTGTCAGTCATTTACGAACAGAAACTGAAAACAAGCTCAGTCATGAAGGGGTTAAATGGGTAAGAGATGTAGTCTTTATTGAATACTAACTTAAATTTTGTCAGCCTTCCTCAAGGCCGCCTTTGTTTTTCTAATTTCCCTTGTGCCTGTAATGTGACCTTCGGGCACTGGGCTTTGCTTGTGGCACTCCCAGACAACTAGTGTACTGGTTTGTTAGCTGCCGAGTGCTTTACAGGTCCAGAGCTGTGTCCAGCCTCTGGTGTAATACAGTCTCTGAAGGCTAATAGTAAGTTTGAATAAAAACACAGGTCCATCCAGTTACACACACAGGTTTTATGTATTTGTTTGTACAGATGTCGCTAATGTCTCCCATATCACTTTATATTCTGTGAACTGAGAAACTCATCTAAGTGTTTTTTTAAAGTAATCAATGCTTTCTGCTGATACTAATTGTGGAAGGAAATTCCACATTTTTACTGCTCTGACTGTAAAAAACCCCCCAAAAAACCCCTTCCTCAGTTTGAGATTAAATCGCATCTTGTCCAACTTCTAGTTCTCTCCACGTCTTATCTTCAGAGATTTTCGTTTAAACGGTTTATTCCTTATACTGCCCGTTGATGTTTGCAAATTGCAATCATATCCTCTCCTGGGTGTCTCCTTTTCTAAAGAGGACAAGTTAAATTTTTGTACTCTATCTTCAGAACCCAGGTCCTCCATCCACCTTTTATGTATGTTGCTCTTCTCTGAACTCTCTCTAGTGCAAGGACATTGTTCCTCAGGATTGGTGACCAAAACTGAAGCGCACACTCCAAATGAGGCTCAACCAGTGTTTTATCTAGTGGTAGAATTATGTTTTTATCTATTGCAGAAATCCCTCTTTTAGGCTGTGTTCACACCTGAGCGTATTTTTATTTTTTTTTCAGCTAGTTTTTTAGCACGTTTTTCCGTTCAGTGATCACACATGCAAACGCCCCAAAGAAGCTCCTGTACTACTTTGGGCGTAGGGCATTTTTCAGTTCATTCCTACACTCAGCTCTGAGTGAAGTACGCCCATTTTATTCTCTAATTTTTCTTTAAGACTCTTCTAGCACGTTTCACTAATTCTCTTCTAAAGATTTTCTGAGTGTAATAATGTTATTATTTATTTGCCCTTTCTTTTAAAAATTCCTACCAAAAAGTGTAGTATGTTGATTGTGGTTGTTGTATAAACTTAAGATTTTTTTATTTTTTTCCTTATCCAATATTAGGTATGCCAGTGTGTCATGTGAGATACTGACAGCAGACGTATCACAGATTAATGATGCGTTAGGGGAAGACGAGTCTTTACTGAAGCAATTGTATGGCTTTCTGCAGCATGAAGAAGACTTGAATCCTTTGCTAGCCAGCTTTTTCAGCAAAGTGATGGGAATACTTATTAACCGCAAGACAGAACAGGTAATCTAACTTTTCTACAGCTTCACAAGCAAGGCACTGGAAGGACATTGCAAGAGTTAACGTTTTTCCTCGTCCCAGAGCCTGTAAATTGCTGCTTAAGAAAGTAAGAAATATTTTTTTAAAGTGACAAACTCTTGAGTTAAATCTTAATCTTAAAGCATTCAACTATTAACACAAATTTAGCTTATTTGTACATTACTCGGTTGTAGATCCTCAAATTATCACTAAATTCCTGCTGACACTGTCCTTCCTTCTGCAGGGTTGCTACTTTTGTTCTCCATGGGTGTGTTGTCAAGTAGCCACCGCTCCAATCTCACTCCTGTCATGGACTAGAATCTCACGTTTTTAGTTTACGAATTTGTATTGAGATTATATCAAATTATAATGATTGTGCTGCGCTTCATCTGGAACAATACATAAACAAATCTCTATAATAAATATGTGCTTAAATAATACATGCAATCAAAAAAGTGTTCACAATGAATCTTCTTATAAATAATAGTCCTCTGGAAAGTTCAATCATATATTCCATGTTCAAATATACACAAATGTGGAATCACATCACACCATCTGGGGCTTGGAGTTGCAGACACACTCAGGATTATAAAGCTGACAGTAGAAGAAATATATTATTTTATCCGCAGCTGATTCATTTATTTGATGTTGTGAACGGCAGTCCCACGACATTACCTGGTAGACTATACATTGATCAACATTAAGCTGTGTCTGCACTGAGGGGTGGAGCAAAGGTGTTTCATTCTGTGTTTGCACCTGATGAGAGGAAGCATCCCCGGTTGCCTTGGAGACTGTCGGCTTTATAATCCTCTGAGTGTGTCTGCGACTCCAAGCCCCAGATGAAGTCAATTGTGACGTAACGCGTAGGGCAGAGTCTCGCAGACGTGGATTGGAGATTGCATGGTCGGCAGCACAGCTCCCACATGATCTGTCTTTGCACCCAGAGAACACGGTGACAGGGAGGAAGAGTTGTCGAGCATACATTTTATTTGAAGTTTTATGTCTACTTTCCTTATGGGAGTAGTTTAAATAAAGGAGGTTTTTTAATTTTGCTGTTTTACGCTATGGGCTGTTTTTTTATATTTTATTGGAGATGGTCGTGATGACACACTGACGTCATTTTCTGTGCAACGATTGTGGAGAGATGGCTTTTGAATAAGATAGATTGGAGACCCATTAAAGCGATTCTAGACCTATTCTGGTCTATTTATAAGGTCAGCGGCCCACAGAGGGGGAGCATTGGAGATAATTGGAGTTGACGTATGGACTTTGTACAAAGAACTTTCACAGTGGAAGGATAAAGAGTGTGGTGCACTTGGGACAAATCTTGAGCACTATATACATGTGATTCCACATTTGTGTATATTTGAACATGGAATATATGATTGAACTTTCCAGAGTACTATTATTAAGAAGATTCATTGTGAACAATTTTTTGATTGCCTGTATTATTTAAGCACATATTTATTATAGAGATTTGTTTGTATTGTTCTAGATCAGGGGTGGCAAACTCAAATTCATCGGGGGCCGCATCAGCAGTATGGTTACCCTCAAAGGGCCGGTTGTATAGGACTACGCATCTACTCTTTATTATCATAAATAGTTGCCTCTGCATTCAGTTGCTACTGGTTTTATAAACTGCGCGTTTATTCGCGGGGGGCTGGTTATATTTTTTTCTGTTTTTATTTACTTTGTAAAAAATGTTCATTTGTTTTATTATTTTTACTTAATCACCTTTTTTATTTTTTACATTTTTATTTAGTTGCATTTTTAATTAATATTTTTTACTTTTTCTTAACTATTTAAAAAAAAAACTTTTTATTGCTATCACACAGGGAATAATAATCCCCTGTGTAATAGCATTTGGAGGTGACAGGTACTCTTTATTGACCCTGTCACCTCCAACACAGGAGTTCTAGCATAGCACTGTTGCTAGAACTCC
>NW_017307207.1:675348-683222 GCF_000935625.1 Nanorana parkeri
CGGCGCTCAAAGAAAGCCAGCCCTGCTACTTGTCCGTAGCAGGGCTAAAACAGTGCAAAAACCACTTGCCCGGCGCCCGGAACTACATGTCCCGGGCGTCGGGCAATACGAATTACACACCCCTGCGCTGTGCGGGCCGGATTCGGCCCGCGGGCCTTGTGTTTGCCACCCCTGTTCTAGATGAAGCGCAGCACATTCATTATAATTTGGTATATTCAGAGGGTAACACTTCTTATAGTGCTTGCAGCTACACAGGGTTTGGCGCGAAGTGCTATTTGTCACTTGTATTGAGATTGTAGTCCATCACGGAAGCGAGCTTTTAGCGGTGGCTACTTTAAAACACACACAGAGACCATGGGGAACAAAAGTAGCCCCCCTCCAGAAGGAAGGACAGTATCGGCACCAATTCAGATGTTTTGAGGATCTACAGTGAGTGATACACTAGCTACATTTTTGTTAATAGTTAAGGTACTTACATTTTTATGATTTAACTCCTGGGTTTAATGTCACTTTAACAAATCCCTTTTGCCATCCTCTTGTTATACTGACCTGTAGGGCTATTTCTTCTCATACTCTTACACTTTGTTTTTTCGTGTGTTGCAATGTTCATGCAGTTTCGCTATATTTTGCATAAGTGTTTTTCTGTGTCCCCCCCCCAAAAATGGAATGTTGCCGTTATTAAAACCTATACTGCATTACGCATGCTGTACCATTCCTATGTACCTATGTAACATGCATCAACTGTAAATCAAACCTAAACCGTAGAATGTAAGATTTTTAGAAATTATACTGCACAAAATTGCAATTGTGTAAAGTGTACCATTTTTAAACTAATGGTCCATGTTCTTTTAGGTGCAGTTTTAAGATGTAGGAAAGAGTTTAAAGTGAAGGTGAAGTGTCTCCCAGACCCCCCAGCCCAAGTAAAAATCTTCATTTTTAGGCCACAATTCCCTTCAATAGGCCCTCTACTTGCAAAACAAATGGCTGTTCTCCTCTTCCTACAGTCGCTGATTTTAACTGGCACAGTGAATTTTGTTTTTCTTGCCGACTGATGATTTCTGATCTGTTCCTTTTGTGTTTTGCAGATTGTTGCCTTTCTTCGAAAGAAAGATGACTTTGTGAACTTACTGCTTCGGCATATCGGCACATCAGCAATTATGGATCTACTGTTACGGCTTTTGACATGTGTCGAGCAACCTCAGCTGAGGCAGGATGTGTTCAATGTGAGTAAGCCTTAGGGCCTGTTCACACGACGTCCGTTTTCTGTGCTGACCTGATCCGTACGCTCCTGCACTAAAAATTTATCCCTATGTGTTTTATAGGCTACAGTTCTCACGTGCGCAGTCCGTTCAGCTTACGACAGAAAAATACTGCATGTCACATTTTGTACGGTCAGGAAACGGAAAATGCTCCAAACGCGTCAAACGCACTGCAGCTAACATACTGACAGCCCCACTCCAGTTTTTTTTTTAAACTGGAACGCATCAAAAACGCAGCCAAAACGTGTAAAAAACGCACTGCATCAGTAGCACCGCGTCTGCAGATCCGCACCTGATCAGGACCTTATATCATGTGAACAGGCCCTTAAAACAGAACTAAACCCTTTATAGCCGGTGCCATCTTGGCCTCCATTTAGATCTGCAGTTGCCCTGGTGCTGCACTTGGTTCAGCTATGACACCAGCAATGTGAGGGTTTGAAAGTTTAGATGAGAGTTAACTTAAGAATACTATAAAGTGGGACAGTTACCACCAGATGCATGCCTTGAATGTAACCTGTTGTACATTATAGCATAGGCATTTTTGGTATCAAACCTATTTTTTGTTTTTCCTCTTAAACATTATTGTAGCCAGGTTTTATAAAGAGAATTCCTTGGCAGTACCAATTATGAAATGTGAATAGTTTTGGAAGCTGGATAGGTATAAAAAAAAGCAGCCATACTTGCTAATGTGTATTACTGCTTGACTATTATTTCCTTTATAGCTATTAGCAGGCTCTGGCCTAAAGTGGACCGTTACCCCCCTTTCACTAAAAATCACAGCAGCATGCAGCTCTGCATGCTGATTTGAACATAATTTTACAGTCAGTTAAACATTGTTTAATTAACTTACAAATAGTTTATCCACTTCCTGGTCCAGTTCTGGCACAAATGAGGTAAGTGCCAAAGCGTTGCATCTTGGGAAGGTTACATCAGCAGAGCATTGCTGGAAAATCTCATCTGTAATCTCATCTGTAATCTCATATCTCAGGAAAAGGCATTTTTCTCCCCTGAGATGTGCATGGTCACATGTCCTAGTCACGTATATGAAATTCAGGATGTAAAAGGAGAGCTAGTAATCTGCCCTTAGTAAACATGGCCACCGTCTGAGGACAAGGGAAAAAAAGAGAATGTATGCAAAGCCTGCAATTATCTTGAAGTATGTGTTTGTAGATTGTCATTGCTAAACATTTCTAAAGGTGTGGGTTTTTTTTTGTTTTGTTTTTTAAGTATATTTTGATTTTATTCAACAAAGATTAGTTACAGCAGATTTATCACAGTCAGTATAATGATTACTACGATGAGAATTGACATAAATCAGAAGATTACAATCTGAAACTTGTACTTTGTATATTCCATTTGCAAGAGAACAATAAGGAATGGAGCAATCAAGATATTGCAGAGCAATTAAAATTTGGCATGTTGATTGCCACTGCATTCTTAACATATAGTATAGGAATATCTAATCAACAAAGTAATAGGTTAACAGAGTAACATGTGAACAGTGTGTGGTTGCCTGGAGAACTGAGACTGTAACAGTCATTGATTATTTTGTGTCTGGTGAAATTAGTGGATAGGAACGCAATAAGATTGGTGTGGAAAGGGCTGGAGGTGGGGGGAGAAAATAATCAAATGGTGATATGTGGATGATGTGAGTTGCGTCTGATATGGGGGAATAAATCACAGCTACAAGAGTGCTTGGTAGAGAGCGCTGATCTAGTGCCTAAAGGAGTGTTCTCCAAACGAGTACTATCTCAGAACATCATCAGGTTTGCCCAGAGAGCCCTCAGATGAAGCTAGAAGGTACCATCTTGAGTTCTGGAAAAGTAGCATAATATCCTTCAATTGGTCCACAGTACATTCACTTGTTAATCTGGTCCATGTATGGAAACATTTTCCAGTGTTGGCTAAGTTATTTTTGGTATCTATTTTGTGGATTAGCATGAGGTGATGGAGTGTGCCTTTTGATATCAGTCAATGAGGGAAGTTGAGGATTAAGCCAGTTATGTATTTGCTTTTTGACAGCCAATAGGCAGTAGTGTTCCCATTTGGTTAATGCTTTTACTCTGCCTTGTTCAGAAGCGACTGGGGAGTGGAATAGGCATATTGCCGGGGAGACATCCCTAGACCTGTCTGAGAGTGCGTTCATATAATCAATCGCTGATTGTCAAAAATGTTGTACGTACGGGCAGTGCCAAAGTAGATGCGTCAAGTCGGGGCGTGGGACGTGGCATTTGGGACAATCTGTGATCCAGGTGGCGTTGGCCGAGGCGGGGGTGAAATTTTAGAGCATAATAAGCCCTGTGAATGATTTTATTTTTATTTTGTATGTCACGGTTAACAAAAACAAGCACTCACCGTGCCACAACAGAGCAATACAAGCATGAGCAATCATACTTAATTTTGTAAACAGAGGGAGTCAGAAGCATCTGTATCATAAGCAACGTCATAATAGCAATTCGTGTTGTATCAGACAAGTGTAGCTCATGAGAGAAAGATCCGGGGAGGAGTAGAGATAGAGAGAAAGTGAAAGAGTATACATAGAAGGAGATAGGGGAAGAATAGAAGAAGGCACATAGAGGAGATAGAGCCAATATGGGGTGGTACAGGGAGGGCTCACATCACCTCATCTCTGGGGTTGCCACCACTTCCACTTTTTGCGAAATGCGGGCAAAGTACCACTTTTAATTGCGTGTAACCTCTCTAGCTCATAGTGAATGATTTTAAACTGTAATTCCCTAAAGGTGTATTTTGTTATCTTAAAGATATAGTTAAAGGTCCGCTTTAAGGGACATCATGCTTAATGGGGTTTAATGAAAATGGGCCTGTGCCTTTTCAAGAATGCTTTTAACTGAAATGGTTTAATGGGATTTATGGTGGCCTGCTTTGTTATAGTTTGGTGTGTGGTCTCGCAAACTGATCACCTCTGCTGAATGGTGAATTTTGGAGGAATAAGGGTGGCGCTGCATTCAGCGCAACTTCCCCTTTCTTCCCACTCATTTTGAGGTTCACCAGACCTTATCACAACATATGCCCAGAGGAATGGGCCCTGAGCGTTTAACACACCTAAGCAAATTACTTCTGCAGTGGCAAGCGCAGAGTCCTCTGCTGATCTGAGTTTCAGTGCTGAACCTCCAGACACTTGAGTCTCTGCTCAGTATGCAATGTCTATGGGGAGGATATGGACATTGATAAATATGCAATTTGTGTAATGGGAGTGCGTAACTCTAGACTGTGTAGTCTCCTGGAGGGCGAGCTGGACAGTGTGTTCTGGAGGTGTGTTGTCACTAGGGAAGGACCAGAAAGAGGCTGATTTGCCCAGTTGCAAGTGAAAGCAGGACTTAGAAATGATATAACATAGCAGGGGTATTAAAGCGGACCTTTAAATCTAAAAATCAAATTCTACCAATGCATACCTCTATGCATGATGATTAATAATAACAGGGCATGTCAGGTGTAAAATGCTGTCCTTTTGAAATACACTTGCAGAGCGTTCACTTCTTGCTTTGAAAGTGCAAATTACTTCCATTTGCTAACACAATGCGCACTTGGATTGCCTTGTCATCAGCAGAGCATTGCTGGGAAATCTCATCTGCAATCTTCTGATCTCAGGGAAAGGCATTTCCTGAGATGATGTGCATGGTCACACTGCTGGGCACATACAAGCGATCGGATGGCTATAGAGCTGCCCGAACACCTGTAACAGCCGTTACGGACTGTCTACACTTGTCAGTGTGTGTGTGTGTGTGTGTGTGGCTGGCCAACAGCTGTACGGAACTTGCTGTCAGTTTATTTACAACGGGCGGACGGCAAGCGGTTAACGACTTAGGTGTACGTTTAATAAACTGTGAGAGTGTGATAAGCAGTGAAGGCTTTTCTCACCTTAGCAAAGTGAAAAGTCTAGAAAATGCTGTTTAATAACCCTAGATAAGTCAGGTAGGAACAGAAATATCTCACCTTCTCATCCTGGTGATAAGTACACAGAAAGTAATGGGAATGTACCTGTTTAATAAAGGGAGAAAAGTAGAGAACAGCTTTATCACGAGATAAGTATTGTGCAAAGTACCCTTGATTTAGCACCCTGTCAGACCTGGTGCTAAAGGCTTTTTTCTCGAGAAGCACTGAGCAAAGATACAGGAACCTCCTCCTCTGTCACTCAGTTCTTCTCTGTTTCCAGTCCTGAGGAAGTGTGAGTGGTATGTGCTATTCAGAGCCTAGTGCTATTCTATCCAGCTGTTACCGCTATCTAACTTTTTAAAGGTGTGTGTGTGTGTGTGTGTGTGTGTGTGTGTGTGTGTGTGATAATAATGATAAAATGTATCATTAATCAAATATTAATTTGATAATTAGTAATGAAATAGATAACATGTATTTATTAATGCAATCATTATTTTATGTAATTACATAAATAATATTTAATGAAATATTAATTATTCCAATATCAAAATAATACATTTAAAAAAATAGAACTATATTTCATAATCAACAAAGAATATTTATGAATTAAATAATCACCTGCTGTCAGGCTGTTGTAATTAAACGGCCGGGCAGCAGACGGAATGCGGGTGGGCGTTTTTAAATGTCCTAACCCACCCCGCTCGTGCCCGCCGCTCGTGGCCGCCGCTAGGCCGTGCTCACGAACGGGAAATTGGCTTTCAATGTAAACAGCCAGCGATGGCTGTTTACATACAAGCGTTCAGACGTAGAGACGCCCGATCACTTGTAATATGCGTGCGTTTGTGCGGGGCCCCCCCCTCCGTTGCCGCTGGCGATCCCGAGCTCCGCTGTGCCGGACAAACTACAGTGTAGCCAAGCTGCGGTGCGGTGCGAAGTGGAAGGTTGGGGTTTTTTTCCCTTTGCTTCGCTTCGCCTGCAGTGTGTCACAGCCTTGAGAGGGAACAGGAGGGAAGTCTGTCTTAATGCCACCCTTCCCTCATGAGAGTGACAGTGGCAGTTTCAAGTCCCCTCACTGTATCTGTGTAGTGTGAGGGAAAGTTCAGTAAGGTCATGTGACCTTAGGGCTTGTTGTTGAAGTCTCACTCTCCCTCAGAAACAGGCCCACCAAATAAAGCTTGAAGGATGTCTAGGGAGTATGTTTTAGAGGCAGATACAGTGAACATTGCACTCCACATAACAGTCTGTAACACCATTTCGCCACCATGGTCCGCCGTTTATGATGCATTAATACCTGCTGCTAGTGTGTTTGCACACACACAGTGCTGATGCACCTATCTCGGGACAGCAGGCTTTTTTGCATGGACGCCAAACATTCTAATTTCCAGCATGTGTCAGAGTGCCCACTTACATTGCTAGGCTCCATCAGAGTGCCCCTTTAGAATGTTTAACCCCATCACTGCCTCGCATTGTGGCTGCCTCTGGTAGTTTAATTCATGGTTTTGTACTGGTACATGCTGAACAAATCAGAACATGTAAATCCTGTTTTTTTAGCAATTTTTATTAATTTTAACGGTGAAATAACTGTTGCACTTTGCTATAGCGGTGCTTTGTAATGTTATTGGGTGGTTTGGCAGATTAAACTACGATCCTGTCAGGAGGATTGCAGATTATCACAAAGGATGTCATTGTGCAGCTTAGAATACATTCCCCACATTGCTTTCTCAACTGATCACTGAGATAACTTATCTCAGCCTTTCACAGCTGTTACAGGAGAAGTTTTCTTTTCGCAGGTTATTAAACAGCCTCTGTGCAGCCGAGAAAAACAGATCTGCTGAGTAAAGTTAACTCGTGATAAAGCTAGTTTTATCACAGTTTATTAAACGTACACCTTAATGACCAAGGATTGTGAAGTGCTGATGACTTGTTTCTTCCCTTACATTCACTGTCCCCATCATAGTTCCCCTTCCTTACCCAATTAATGTAAGCGTCACTCTGAGGACAACTAATAGCCGTCCCCATCATAATATGCATCATAGTATCCCCCTTATTTTGGCTCTCCCCATCAGAGTGGCCCCTTACATTGGCTGTCCCTATCAGAGTGCCCCTTTATTTTGTTAATATAAGGGGGCACTCTGATGGGGACGACTAATGCAAGGAGACACTCTGGGGACAACTAATCATTAGCTTTCCCCATCAGAGTGCCCCTTACATTAGTAACCATTGTAAGGGGGCATTCTGTTAGGGATAACTAAATGGCTGTTCCCATCAGAGTGCCCCCTTTCATTGTCTGTCCCCATCAAATCCCCCTTTTTGTAATTTAATGATAGGGGGCACTCCTGATGGAAGCAAATAATGTAAAGGGACACTCCGATGGGGAACAAAAAACTAGCTGTCCACATTAGTGTGCCCCTTTCATTGGTTGTCCCCTTTAGAGCGGCCCTTTAAATTACTGTCCCAGCATACAAACAGGCGGAGTAGGCAGTAGGTGAGCACTGAAGAGAAACACCCTGTAATGTTGGGGTGGGCATGCATGTCCCTGGGTATTAGGACCGCTGGTGGTCCTAGTTTCCAATGAGTGCAAAGGAGGGAGGCCTGTGCTGTGTTATTGCTGGCAGTGGAGGTACTGGTCTTGGAGGCCAGCACATCCACTATCTGCCAATAATAACCCAGCACAGGCAGAACGGGTGTCCCCCCCCCCCCCCCCCCCCTCCGTCTTGGGCT
>NW_017307207.1:683391-691662 GCF_000935625.1 Nanorana parkeri
AGACCGGAGAACGCGTGTCCCCCCCCCCCCCTCCTCTGCAGTCTTAGGTTGGTGGGACTGCCGGTAGTCCTAGCAACTAGCGATGTCAATTGTCTGCCACACCCCCATTATTCTAGGAGGATGGATGAGTCGCTTCCTCCAATGCTGGGTGCAGGGCACTTAATTGATTACTAAAGACGAACAGCGGCCTCAGCAGCTGGTGCATCCACTATCAACCGGACATAACCCAGCACAGGGATGGGAACTTGGTTTAGACAGAACCGCCACTCGGTCTGTGTCCGGACCACCGCCTGCCATTTAATTCAACCCTTTAATATAGGATTATTATAGTAGTTATCATTTTCTTAGCATCATAATCAGATATAACAAAACATTTTCAATAGTATATTGAACAAACAAAAAGGGTGTAAGTAAGAAGTTAATTAGGGTTTACATACAGTACACTTTGAGGTGTCCTTTTAATTGAGCTCTGTCATTTTCCTATTTATACAGTGGCTTAATGAAGAAAAAATTGTTCAAAGACTGATTGAAATGATCCATCCTTCAAAAGATGATAATGTAAGTATATCATTTTAATCCTTCTCAATTTGGGCAATACATTTTTTTGATAACTCTTGGAAAATTTTGATATGGTGGGTGATGTTAAGGCCTGACATGGATCTGCTCACACTACTGCAGTTGGTGTATTCTGTGGTCTGTGTGTTATCTGTATGCATGTATATGCAGCACACATACTGATGGTACTAACATCTGCAGCTTGCAGTCATCTTTCCAGTGTTTGGAATCCTTATTGGCTCCATTGGGTGTAGTCTGGTCTTCTGTCCTCTCGGCTGGGGTTTTTATCAAGGTCATTTTGTACTTTATTAACCGAATTACCCAGTTATATGCTGACTGATAAGAGACCATAAGTGTTCCCCCGCGGCCATAGCAGCTTCTGAGCCATCGCCCAGAGGGACTCCGAGTTGCTCAATTCCTTGTTGGAGAAGCTTACCCCAGAGGAGTCAGTCTACTGCTATAACTCAAGTTTTAGACTGATTTTGCCAATATTGATGCACCACCCCAGAACTATAGAAACGGCCTGTTTCTTCTACCTGTGGTTTTTCCTGGTCTTGGGTTGTCTGAAAAAAGCAGCAACGTCTTTCCCTTTTGCACCTGTGTTTCTAATCGTTTTTATACATACATCAGAAACACCCTAATAGGCTGTGTGCTCCCACATTTCTGGCCTTGTATCTGTTTGTTGTGTATAATTTGAAAAGATGTTTGTTTGCTCTGTGGATCCGGCCATATCTCACCTTAACAAGGTGACTATTGCACTGCTTTTACGGACCCAAATTCTAAGCGCTTCGAAGGCCTCTGTAGATCTCTGTTCTTGTTGGTTGGCTATTGCTTTGTCAGAACATGTCTACCTGAGCGAAATCCCTTAAAATGGATCTCAATCCCCAGGCAGTTGATCCTCTGCTCTTTGAACATGTGTAGTAGATGGCTGTGGTGTTTAAGCTCTGGCTCTAAGGGACAGTGGCACCTCTGAGTCTGTTCTATCATTGGATGTGAAAGGCTTCTTTTACAGTGCAAGTCTAGGGCATTACCTCCAGCAGCTTCTTCAAGAGTGGCATCCTGTGTTTACTACAGCTTGGCCTGGACAGGTGTCTAGCACTTGGAACACTTGGAACTATCAGGTTTCTTCCTTTTCCTTTCAGTTTCAGAGATTGTTGGCCTCTCACTCTTTACGACCTGTTTATGTGCCAGTCCAACCTAGGAACCTGACTGTAGTAGGAACAGGGGAAATTTTGGTATTTATAAATTAAAAATAATTGAATGTGTGTCATAGGTAATGCATGCTATTATTGCCTTGAGGTTATTGGGCAATAGCTATCTGATGAAGTTAACATAAGGAATCATTGTTAAATTCACATTTTAATAGAGAACTATGTTTATTATGTGTTTCAGCAACATTCCAATGCTTCCCAGTCACTATGCGATATCATTCGTCTAAGTCGTGAACAGATGATCCAGATTCAGGATAGTCCTGAGCCAGACCAGTTATTGGCTACACTGGAAAAGTAAGACATTCATTTTCTTTTGTAAAGTAAACATTGTCACAATTCGCAAAACTGTTTAAAGTGTCAAAAAGCTCAGAAGTGGTGTTGTAAATGATAGGTTGATGATGAGGGGGAGGGGAGAGATGCTTCCTATAGTTTTCTGAATCTCTGGGCCAGGGGGTAGGCAAACTCCAGCCCTTCATCTGTGCTGAAACTACAAATCTCATCATGCATCCACCTCGGGGAGTCATGCCTTTCGCTGTCCGTGTCTTGCAAAGCCTCATGGGATTGTAGTTGCAGCACAGCTGGAGGGCTGGAGTCTGCGTACCCCCTGTTCTAGGGGAAAGATCATCTTGGGGTTCTCAGCTTTGTTTGTTTTCTAATAGGCTTGAACCTCCTGCTGCATTCGTCATAATGTACAGTTAAAGAAGAAAAAAAAAAAGCAAATTAGTACAGTAGTGATGGAAAAGAGACTGTACAAGTAGACACGAGTCAGTATGATTTCTGATGAATTGGCAAATAATTTTTCTTAAAATCTGCATATTGAACAGTTTTCTCTAGATGATAATATGATCCACCTGGTATTATGCATTTCATACATTCTGGTAATGAAGCATTTCTAAGTTACTTAAATCTGTGACCTGGCACTTGGCTTTATTAGAGAATATAATTTTCCCTATACAGTCTGATCAAAAAGAAAAACGTTTTGGTCATCTTTTATTACCTTTCCCAAGTGATCAACCAGTATCAAACTATTAGGTTGGTTTTTTTTTGTATAAATCACCTAACAGTTTTAGACTTGTATTTGTTTTCCTTGTAGTAACTGTTTTGTACTGTAGACATTGAGGAGCATCTGTTTCATACTGGACATGTTGGGAAGAATCTGGCAATGCCCAAAAACATGTCAGTTTGAAAATCTTAATTTCTTTCTTGTGCTTTGAGGGACACGGGAAGTCTTCAACCTTCAGGACTTTCAAAAGCAGTCCAACTGAAGGGTGGACAACACAGCAAACAAATGCTAGCAGGCCCAAGGGAAACAAAATACAGAACTGAGCACTGCCTGAGGGACCTTTTGCCTAGAGCTGGCATCAGCTGAGGCTGAAACATCAATCTGGCACAACTTAGAAAATGTGTACTCGCAGATCTAGTAGAGTGCACCTTTACAGGAAAGGTGGAACAAGACCTTTTAGGACCATAGGCCATTTTGGGATCTATCTGAGATGACAATAAGGAAATCGGTCAAGAAAAAACAAAACAGCTGAGAGACTGTCGAACCTGAAACGTATCCAAATAATGGAGGGACATTTCCTTTTGGTGAACTGGAGCTGGACAGAGAACACAACAGTGACCAGGTTGAGGTAAAAGGCCGAGGCCAGAAGAAAGTACTTGGTCTCAACACCACCTTGTCCCTATGCAAAATCAGGAAGGGTTCCTTGCAGGTTAAGACTGCCTACCAGATACTCGCGGCACAGAAGTGATGGCTACAAGAAACACATACTTGTGGGTAAGAGTTATGTCTCTAATGGGTTCAAAAGGTGGTGTCTTAAGTGCATAGATAACCAGATTTAGATCCCTTGAAGTTGCAGTGGAATATACATGGCGGATAAGGCTGGAACATTGGTTGCCTGAAGTTCCAGGATGTTGACAGGGTATCCCGAGCTCCTCCCCAGCCCAACAGACAGGCATCTATTGTAAGGGTTCTTCAAAAGACAGGAACAAAGGACTTCCCTGATTCCTGAGCCACCAAGCCAGGGACAACCTTTGTCTACTGCAACAATTGAACCGGTCTGACAAGAGAATGGATCAACTTGTGCCACAACGACAGAATGTTATGTTGTAGAGGTCTGTAATGAAACTGGTGAAATGGAATTTCCTCAGAGGCGGCAACTATCAGGCCTAGGACTTTCTTGCAAAGGTGGAGAGTCGGACGATTGCTGGCCTAGAGAGTTTAAGTCTGACACCAGAAAGTCTGATGTTTGTGAGCTACAGAAATGTGAAAACATGTTTTTATTGCAGCTGTGCTGTGGAGCCATTCTTTAACCGCTTGAAGACCAAGTGTTTAGACCCCCTTCCTGGCCAGGCCATTTTTCAATGTTCAGCGCTGCAGTACTTTGACTGACATTTATTCCGTCATGCAGCGCTGTACTGAAATGAATTTTATACCATTTTTTGGGGACAGATAGAGCTTTCTTTTGGTGGTATTTAATCACCACTGTGGTTTTTATTTTTTACTATATTCAGGAGAAATTACTGAAAATTTTGAAATTTTTTTTTACATTGTTATAAAACAACTAATATTACCCACTTTTTTGGTAAAATATAAAAGACGGGGTCATGTCGGGTAAATAGACACCAAACATGTCAAGCTTAAAAATTGCGCGCACTCGCAAAATCGCAAAAAACTAGCATACCCAAAATTGGCCATAGGCGACGCTTTAAAAGCTTTTACCGCTCATCAGTTTAGTGTTATCAGTGATTGATGGCCCTAAACTTATTGCTCTCATTCCGACGTTTGCGGCGATATGTAACATGTGCGGCGTAATGGGCGCAATCGTCGTTTTTGCAGGTATGCGCAGCTGACGCATGTTGTATATGTACATGCGTGTATGTAGGGGTGGGGACTTTAAAAAAAAATTTTGTTTTTTTTAATTCTTTTTTGTGTAACTTTAAAAAAATGCTGGGGGAAACTTTAAAATGTTTTACTATTTTTTTTTCACTTAACTTTATTGCTATCACAGAGGGGGCTGAGAAACCCACTTATGTGATAGCAAAAGAGGTGACAGGTCCTCTTTATGGAGACATCAGGGGTCTCCAAGACCCCTAATGTCACCTAGGACCCCCCTGAAGAAGCTGATGAAGCAGAGATCTGCTTCATCAGCTCCTCTCCAGCATCTGACAGCGGAGAGGGGACCGGAGGGAGGGAGTGTACCGAGCTCCCTCTGATCCCCTGTGACGGAGGCACTATGCTGGTCCCGGGCTCACACCGGAGCGCGGGACCAGCTTGACAGCGGGAGGGGGGGCGCACGTCTCGGGGCCTCATACAAGCTCTATAGCCGGCGGATCGCTTGTATATTAACGGGCATTGCTGCCTCTTTTCAAATAGCGGGGATTTCCCGCGCTCGGGCGGGTGTAACAGGACATGTATACACGCCCAGTTACATCCAAGAAGCTCCCGGCCGGCCGTGTATACACAGCGGCTGGCCGGGAGGTAGTTAAGGGCACTCCAATGCATATGTGTGTTGCTGAGCACTACAGCGCATAGTAATAAAGTGCCATGTGTTGAGTTTCCTTTTTTTAAAAGGTGCCTACACTACTTTGGTGTGAGTTCTGTGTGTTGGGCACCCCATTCAATTAATGGGCAGCCCTAACTCAATGCATGGTAATGCCTTTAAAAACGCACATCAGTGCAAGTGCTTTGTCACATTGCAAACATGTGAAGGTAGTCGAACGCTAAGGGTAGCTTCGATAAAGAATCCACAGCAGAGGCTGGGGGAAATGCGCTTATGGCCTCAGCAAATAGCTGGGTGATTTGGGCCCTAAAGGCTTACATGACGGTGATAAAGACCTCAGCCGTACCTGATGAAACCGAAAAAGAACTCTGAAGATGCAATAGACTCTTCGAGTAGTTGATTGGCGCTCTGGATCTGGAAAGTGCTCCACAGATAACTTTTCCTAGAACGGAGTCTAGAAAGCACCCCACACGGAACCCTGTGCCTGCAGGTTATTTCCAGGGTATCCAAGCAACATCCAGTGGGGTTCAGGCTGTTTATCATCGTGCCAGATAGCAACAGTCGGAGACAAAGCCTCAGCTTCTATGTAGAAAGTTGTTTTTTGCTGGAGTGTGTCCTTTCTCTATGTCAGATATTTATGGTGCCTAACTATGTACTTTTAAAAAAAATATTGTTAAATTCAATTTATTCATCCCCTTTTATTTTTTCAGGCAAGAGGCCATTGAGCAGCTTCTTGGCAACATGTTTGATGGCGAGCATAACGAGTCTGTGATTGTGAATGGCATCCAAGTGCTTTTAACATTACTGGAGCCCCGTAGACCTAGGTAAGCTACCTAGTATGAGCTTGTTGACACCCGCTTCTAATTGCTCAGAGCATACTAATTTTCAAAGTATTTGATAGTTTTCAGTTTTCAATAATTTTGAAGCATATTGTGGTGTTTTTGGGAAATTTTAAAAAGTGAGAGGAGAATTTATCAAAACTGGAGAAGACAGAATCTTGGAGCAGTTACCCATGGTAACCTATCGGTTTGTTCAGCTAATTTCAGTTTGTTCAGTTATGCTCTGATACTTGCCTCCAATACTGGAACTTCCGGTCAGAGGGAAATCTCCCTCTCACGGGCAGTGCTGATGGAGCCAACTTCCTTTCCAATCAGGAAGCTGGCTTCACTTGTTGCTAGGCAGCCTGGCTGCCAAAAGTATTGGGACGCCTGCTTTTACACACGAACTTTAATGGCATCCCAGTCTTAGTCCGTAGGGTTGAATATTAAGTTGGCCCACCCTTTGCAGCTATAACAGCTTCAACTCTTCTGGGATGGCTGTCCACAAGGTTTAGGAGTGTGTCTATGGGAATGTTTGCCCATTCTTCCAGAAGCGCATTTGTGAGGTCAGGTTCTGATGTTGGACGAGAAGGCCTGGCTCGGAGTCTCCGCTCTGATTCATCCCAAAGGTGTTCTATCGGGCTGAGGTCAGGACTCTGTGCAGGCCAGTAAAGTTCCTCCACCCCAAAATCGCTCATCCATGTCTTTATGGACCTTGTTTTGTGCACTGGTGCGCAGTCATGTTGAAACATGAAGGGTCCCATCCCAAATCTGTTCCCACAAAGTTGGGAGCATGAAATTGTCCTGGTATGCTGATGCCTTAAGAGTTCCCTTCACTGGAGCTAAGGGGCCAAGCCCAACCCCTAAAAAAAACATCACACCATAACCCATCAGTCTGTGTGTGTCCATAGATAAAGATATCTATAACACACAAACACACATTACTTGTTCCAATAAAAAAAAATAGTTTTAATCAAAACTAGGGATGCACAGATATAGGTTTTGAGTATTGAGTTACGAATACTGATATTTTGCTTTTGGTACTCGTCGATACTGAGTATTGGTGCTTCCTTTGGCATGGAGCAGGCTTCCGGGGCAATCCAGAAGCTGGGCAGCGGGTAATTACATGCTTAATTACATACCCAGATTGCCAGGGAAGCTGACTCCATGTTTGGCCGGCTTGATTGTGATTGGCCGGGAAAACGGCTTCCCAGCCAATTAGGGAACCGGGCGGTGAGTAATGACCTGATTGGCCGGGAATCTGGCTCGATGTCCAGGAAGCAGGGCAGCGACTAATGACCCGCCTCCCAGTTTCCTGATTGGCCAAGAAGTATGCTCAGCAAGGAGCTGGTTTCCCGGCCAATCAGGGAGGCGGGTCATTAGTCGCTGCCCTGCTTCCGGATTGCATGGGAAGCTGGCTCCATGTTCCCCTACGACACTGCTGGTCAGAGGAAATCTTCTGCTGACCGGAAGTTCCAGTATTGGGGACGGTATCGGGGCGTTTCAGCGAGTACAAGTACTTGCCTAGCCTAAATACTCTGTATTGGTGCATTTCTAATCAAAACTGTATTTGACTGTGCTAAAAAGCGCTTCTCGTTGGTCAGTGTTCACCTGACGACGCTGACCAATGAGTGCTTGCAATTTGCGAGCGAAATTCAAAATGCATAGGGCTGGACTGCGGAACAGGATACAGATGGGCACACCTGTACTGGCGGAGGGTAAGGACTGTTTGCCGAAAGGTAAGTATGGCCGGGGGAGAGGTTTGGGAGAGATCGGGCCAGATTTGATCGGATAATTCCATTTTCCCATATTACTTGGGAAAGGGAACTCACACTTTAATGCACATTGTGCGTGTGTGAGTTCTGCCTGGCTACCACAATATGTCACACAGTGGAATGGTGGCAGCACTCAACGCACACACAATGTCCTATGCATGCGTTTATTTTCATGCAGATGGCGAGGTTGGTTTAAAACATTTTTTTAATCATTTTTATTTTTTATAACTTTTTTTATTTTTATATATGTTTACCTGTTTTTTTTCCCCCACTTAATTTTATTCCTATCACATAGTGGCTTAAAAATCTGTTGTGATAGTTTGGAGGTCACACACACACACACACACTTTGTTCCTGCTACACACACCCACACTTTGTTCCTGCTACACACACACACACACACACACAC
>NW_017307208.1:0-7674 GCF_000935625.1 Nanorana parkeri
ATCCTGCATGGTCAACGTTTAAAGGGATAAAACAATATTCAAAAAAGATTTGCATGTCCCATTAATAGTGAAGAAGACTACAGCACAGCAACCAGAATGGCAACGGTGGCAATTCTGCTGCGAACGTACGTAACATCGTCCGTTCGTGCGCACGTTCGAACAACATATTTCCGAATTCTATATCCGAAACCGAAATCCGAAATTCGTTTCTGAAATCCGAATCCGAACAAAATCCGAAACCGAATACGAACAAAATCCGAAACCGAATCCGAAATATGAAACAAAACAAACAGAGTACCCGAAATGAGAAAAACGAAACAAACGAAATCTGAAACGAAACGAAACGAATTTTTTCCGGCTGCACATGTCTAATTCTTTCTATCACTTTCTCCCTAATTGCTGCTAGAGATGTCATAATGATTTGAGTAACATGACTCATATCAGGTGGGGATGTCCCCTATTAAACATTTCAGGATTACTATCTTATCTATCTATGCTAGGGTGACAGTTACCACGGTACCCTATAACCCTTGGTTCACTCTACTCTCTGCTCTCACGAGACAATAATTCTGAGACATTGGTGCTCGCCGCAAATACCTGCTATAGCAGAATGGGTTGTGGAACCATGCCAGGTATTAGAAAGCAGTATAATTTAGGCTAATTTCTTATATCTCGTTTGGTTTATCAATGAGTAAGTAGTTGAATCTATGCGTATCATTTGATTGTGAATTGTAATCCATTCAACACAGAGATAAGATTTTACCATATTTCTACCATGTCTTTATTGTCCTGATTTCAAAGATAAAATCAACAAAACCCAAAAAAACTAAAACAATGTAAAATGAACAGCAAGAGTACAAAAAAAGATAGTTCAATGTATTGTAACAGCCTAAGGCTAAAAATTGTCTGTGCTTTCATATGTCTTGTAGATACTTCAATATGTAAGTGCACTTTTTCTGTAGTTTCCAGAGTATCCACTCCTACACAGCTTGTGTAGGAGTGTGGATGCTCTGGAAACTGCAGAAAAAGTGCACTGACATAGTAAAGTATCTACAATTTTATTTAAAAAAAAATGTTAAAACAAAAACTGCATTTAGAAAGATTTTAAGTCTGCCAGGCACATCAAAGCTCAAAAGAAGCCCTGCTTGTGGCCATCGGTGGCGTTGTGGTGTAGCGATTCTCTGAAGAGCAGACCTGTTGTTGTCACATACATTGTTCAAACTCCATTTTGCCCTTGCTAAGCTTTGCCCACTTCTTGTCTGTTGGCATATTTTGAATATTATTGACAGAATCCCTTTAATAAAAAAAATCTAAGAGCGAGGTATTTGTTTGACTTCACTTTCTTCTACTGGGCTGAAATCCATGGCAAATTTTTGAATGCATTCGGCCCAATTTCGATTAGATCAATCCTTTCATATGGTTACCTTTCACATGTGTAATCCTGTTTCAGGGGGTCATTTGAGATAATCCTCTCTTTGTAGTAATTGCATCCACCTACCAACACCAGGGTAACTACAGTAGGAGATCCTGAGCCTTTGCTAAGTTGGAGATGGTGTAACCAGCCTGAGTTCTTGATTCTCTAGTGTTTCCATGTAGAAGGGCCTTGACCTGGCAAGTGGGACTCCCTCCTTGCAATACCTTGTCCCTTGGTAACTTACCTAATTTTAGCATGCAATAAACGCAGGTCCAATGCTTGCATTTCATCTCTTTAATAGGAACTTTGTTAAAGAGGACAGGAGAATATTAATTTGCACAGAATGAATGTACATGCAGTTTTGCTGGAGGTATAGCTATGCATTTTGTTTAAAAGCAGATCCCCAACATAAAGCAAGGGTTTGGGAGCACATGCCTAAATAATGCAAAATATTAAATTTACTGGATAAAATGTTTTTTAAAGATGTTAGGTGTGTAAGCAGCTTGAATAAAAACTAAATAGTTATATAATATTGGTACAATACTTGCAACAATGTAGGAATGAGGAATGTGAATGATTTCAGTAACCAATATTTGCTTGACACTACAGACCTATATTTCTCTTTGACCTATTTTTTATTTTAGCCAGTTTAAGGATAAATCAGCTTGGGCTATGGTAGTGTACTGAGATGAGCAAAGCACAAGCAGTCTGCCTCCAGACAGGACTGTATTATCTTGTTATTAAGCAGAGCTCTGGATTAAATACCTAGAAACTCCGCCAAATATCACAGCAACAGCCTTTTTCAAATGACAGTTCCCCTTTGGACTTGGAGTACAGATTACAGGCATAATTAAAATCAGAATCCTTCTGTGCAGTGGGGCTAAGCAGCTAGAGGATAGTGACATTCTGCAGTATGCACTAGAACAAATATCACACTGAACCTAGATCACAAAACAGCCATATTCTTTGGAGAGAATATAAATGACCTTTCATGTGCATTATGCTCAAAGGACACAAAGTTAAGTCATACCTGTACATAGGAACCAAACAACATTGTGAAGGATTGGGTTGGTAAGCAAGACTCTGTACTTAGTTCTTCCAGTAATGGAGATTTTAGCATAATTGTTTAAGGCTTCCTTACCACATTGTACTAATTTTCTGTTGCTATGACAAAACTATGAGTTTGAAGTTGCTATACTGTATGTCTTAAACATCTCCCTGGACTTTGGGGCTCTGAGAAGCTTTAAAGGGTATGTACAAATTCTGGATTTGTAGACACCTTTACGGTGCCTACTACATACATGTACCTCCAGTCTACAGCGTTTATGTATTAAAATTGGCATGAAGAATGAAAGCAGCGACATTGAGATACCTCCACGAACTGCCACATGACAATCCAGGATCTGGCGCAATCTTTTATGGAACTCTCAAAATGTTCCTGTTGCCAAGAACATAGCCTGCCACAACACATACCACGTTATTGGTCCATAAAGTAATTGAATACTGTTATATGCCAATAGAAAGGTATAGGAAGGCATACATTCTCAACAGTAGGAATTTGTCTGATTGAGCTTTCCAAGTTTTGGGGCTTGTGGGGTGCTCTGTTAAGTATGTAAGGCCTTGTTCACACCAAGCGCGGAGCAGATCCGGACCAGAGCAGGTGCAGACCGGATCAAAACTGCGTCCAATGTATTCCTATGGTATTTTGACCTCCAGTTCACATCGCAGCCTGCGGATCCAGACCAGATCCAGACCGGATGAAAAAAATGCGGCAAGCCATATTTTACCTGCTCTGGATCTGGTCTGGAACGCATCAAAAACGCATCAAAAACGCATCAAAAACGCATGCAAGTGCCTGAAAGCCCATGTTAAACTTAAGAAAAAAAAAATTATAACCAAAACCGGCCCTAAACGCATCAAAAACGCATCAAAAACGCGTCTAAAATGCGTCTAAAATGCAGCACAACCCACTGCACTGCGTGTGCAGAAACCTGACCGGATCTGGTCTGCATTTGGTGTGAACAAGGCCTAAGGCTGCTTTCAATGCTCAGTATAGTTTAGTACTTTTACTGTGACCATAGAGTTACTTTAGTCTCTTATACAGAACAAATAAGTGTACACAGTTACTTTGAAATACATAAAAAAAAAATACATGGTCACTCCTTTAAATAGAACAGATGTAACTAGTAAAGTACAGGATTACAAATGTGTTCTTCCATCAGTTACTGTAGTTAATTACTATCCCCATCTCAGTATTATAAGACAAACCCTGTTTGTGCTGACCAGTGTTTTCTCAATTTTCTCAATTTGCAAATTAAATTGTTCGTTATGAAGTATATGGAAGACAACTGACTATTGCTCTGGAATATCATAACAATAAAAAATATGTAGCACCATATATGTACTTAGAATGTACTACCTGTGAAATTAAATCTAAATTCCATGGCAGATGGCATGGGTAAAAAGGGCAAGGACAAGCTGGGTGAGAAATCTACATTTGTACGCAAATAGCTTAAATACTACTACAAGATTAAAGCTACATGAAGCATTTAATATGAAATCTGCTGTACACCAAAAAAAGTAGTCTCTCAATATTCAAATTATTCAAATATAAACATCTCATTTGAAAAGATGTTAAAAGCAGCTATACATTGGTAAAATAATTTTTTTGTTTGTGTTTCATATCTCTTAGGGAGTCTTAAGTTTCTGGATCTGACCACCTACTGTGCTATTCAGACGTTGTTCCACACGAATTAAAGGGCCCAAATCATGCCAGAAAAACATGCCCCAAACCAATTAGGGGTTTAGCTTTCTCTGTTGGATTTTCAAATATAATTTTTATTTTATTAACGCTATAATATGGACATACACTCCAAATATATCTGTATGAGCTGAAATGCGCCTCTGCCCAGGGCTGACCAGTCAATAGTGTGTAATCAGTGGACGGGCATAGATCATTCTCCGCATGCACTGCTGGTGCTGAATGACTCATTCAGGGATATAAATATCATAGTGTGTAGTCAGCAGATGCCACTCGTTATGCCTTCAGTCACTCTGTGCATCTGTCATCGCATGATTGACTTATTCAAGGCGAGAACTAAAGACCAATAGTGTGTAATCTGGGGCTGCTGACTAAACATCGCACCCCAGAAGGGGGCATTTGTGGACACTTACACAGTGGTGTGGGAAGAGTGTTTTCGCAAACATTGTTTGGATTTTCTTCATCAATTCACTTTGGACTATATTCACTAATATTGCACTTGGATTTATGTCAGATGGATCACCATCTGGGACTGGTTTAAATTTGATTGTGTTATTATTATAGCTGGTAAGCAGCTACATAACGTTACCACATATAATTTATGCACCTTTGAAATTATTACTATTAAGGTTGATAAAGGAGTAATTCAAGTGGTGACATTGAGGTCACACAAAGCTTATTGCACATTGTTTTGTATACACAGTTTTCTGCTTCTTTTTATTATTTCACTTTAATACCTTTGAATTATCATTGAGATATCGATTACACTTGATTTTAAGTATAATTTTTTCACTTAAATCACCCTTAGCGCTGCACACTTAGTACTTTATTAGTTTGACCCTAGGGTCCACAGCGCAGCAGCTTCTAAACCGCATCAACCCACAAGCGCAGATGTGAACATTTTTTATATGACTAAACATCGTTGATATTTACACATCAGCCCTAAACAGCAGCAGCGACAGTCAATTGGGTCCATGCATGCTGGATACATGTAAACATTAGCACAAATATTTACATGCGTACATCTCACTTATAGTTAGGATTTAAATGAAGGTATACTTGTTAAAGAATCTGTAAATACTCACCTTTCCCATTGCCTGCACTGCCAATCTCTGCTCTGATGATCAGAAATCTGCTACTGAAGTCCACATCGAAACATTTTCTGGAGTGTTGATCCCCACGAGTCTCACTAATCCCTCCTGTTGATCTCCACATCGCTACTGTGTCCTGTAATAAGTGGAGGATCAGCGGGAGGAACCAGTGAAAGCAACCGGGGATTTACTAAAGGGGTAGAGAGTGTTCACTTTGCAAAGATGAGATTATTTAAGATGAAGCTGCGTTTACTTCAATCTACCAATCATGTGCTAGCAAAAGTAATTTTTTACATTTTATTTCCCTTGCATGATTTGATATTCAAAGTGAACAAGATCAATACTGTCAGCCATGTATTTCTGTCATAGCAAGATGCATTCAGTTGCTGTGAGGGTCACAGCAGAAGGCTTTATCAAACCAACTTTTCCTTCTTTAGAGCATATTGTAAGTACTGTACAGATATCCCTGATGTCAGCTACCGGCAAGGCAAACTGCTAAAACGGTTATGGCAACAGGCAACTATTGAAATGTTTAAATTAAATTAAAAAAACGATTTAAAAAGTTTACTTTTAAAATTGGGGAACATTCAAAAATGTATGTCACCTTTAAACAATTAGGGAGGCACAAGGAGAGGCTAAGTGGATGGATAAAGTATTAGGATCAGTGTAAGCTTGGTGGTCTGCCATACTGAGGAGGACCTTATGAGTTCGGATTCCTGGTCATGTGACCTAAACCTAGCATTAGATCATGTAGACCAGGGTAGACAAACTTCATCCCTCCAGCTGTGGTAATTCTACACATCCCTAATGGGAATTATTTTTTCACCACACCACGAGGGCTGAAGTTTGTCTACCCCTGAGCTCTGCATTGTTGGGTATGAATATGGCTTTAGATCATATTCAGAACTGAGCACTGAGCTATCTCTTTGTTATGAAAAGCAGTCAAATACCCCTACCTACCTACTCTAATGCTTCCCGAACTGCTTAAAGCAGTCCTAAATTTTAGGTTCAGGTCCACTTTAAATGTGTTGCATTTATATGGCATTGATATGATAATTAAAACACAAAGCATCATTTTGCGTCTTAATTAATTTTATTGTACAACACGTATCATGAATGAATTTAAATTGATTAATGTTAAAATAATTTTTTTTCATACATTTTGAACAAAATATACACAGCTACAAGATGGCAAACCATTTACACAAATAGAATTATATTGTAGCGACAAAAACTAAATTCACATTGACACTGGAAAAGAGCACTATCCTAAGCCAAAGCAAAATAATTACTTTATTATACAGTGAGCAACATGCAAAGATGTGGATACGAAGATGATAAATAATATTACCGCACAACTTTCTCAAAGATAGTTATGCAATATACAAATGTCTGACTTAAAGCATAATGTCAAGGGCAGTAGTGAAGACATGGCACTGTGATCAAGTCATATACATTGTTGGATTTTATCTTATGGAAATAATTGGTGCATAGACCTTCAATCTAAAAATAAAAAGGGAAAATACTCAATTTACCTTCCAAGGAATAATGTAAGTTCAGGT
The DNA here is from genome assembly GCF_000935625.1 of Nanorana parkeri. Taxonomy (NCBI): domain Eukaryota; kingdom Metazoa; phylum Chordata; class Amphibia; order Anura; family Dicroglossidae; genus Nanorana; species Nanorana parkeri. The sequence goes on from NW_017307208.1 coordinate 6,829, forward strand.
ATTTAAGTTTCATTATAATATATTTTTCTCTCTCTCAAAAAAAAAAAAAGCAAATGTATATCTTGAGAATCATACGATAAACCAAACTGGACTCGTATATAAGAGGTCTTTAGAGTATGGATTAGAGGACAATTTAGTAGTTAAAATGAAACCCTACATAATTACACACAAGCAACCCCTCCCCTTCAAAATACAGTGATGGGAGCACTTGGAAGCTTGTGTAGTAAAAGATTCTAAACCATAAATCTGCAGACTTTATCTACAGAAGGAAAACAAACTATCACAAAGAAATGGACCAATCATACAGTTAGTCCAACCACTTGGTACATTCAAGTTTTGAGTAGATGCTGGCAACTTGTATTGGACAGGAATGCCCAAGATTGTGTATCTCTTAAGGCCACTTTTCCTGGTTTTATGTGAAACATCATCAGTTTTTCCCCATATTTATAAAGCTGTAATAAATAGGTTATTGAAGTTGAAAATGGTGATGTGGCCTTTGAAAGTAGTGATCTGAAATAATGTGAGTATTAAAAATCAGAGAGAAAAATTGTGAAGTAAAAACACAGAGACAAATAAGAGAAATTTGAGAAAGGCAAACAGGAAACATACTACTAAAGGAGAAGAAAATGATGATATGGTACAAAGGAAGAGACCTGTATTACAGAAATATACGCATACTACAGTGGCAGACTAAATGCCACACAATTCAGCCTTTTTGTATTTGGCAAAACCATAAGATTCATTAAAAAGGGGGAAAGTTAGGGCAATAAAATGGCAAATCAAACTGTTACATAACATGTAATATATATATATCTATATATCTATATATAGATATATATATATATC